>NW_009726834.1:0-502 GCF_000703405.1 Apaloderma vittatum
CACAGAATCACCGAATCACAGAGTCACAGAAGCACAGAGTCACAGAATCACAGAGTCACAATGTCACAGACTCACAGTGTGACAGAGTCACAGAGTCACAGAGTCACAGAATCACAGAGTCACAATGTCACAGACTCACAGTGTGACAGAGTCACAGAGTCACAGAGTCACAGAATCACAGAGTCACAATGTCACAGACTCACAGTGTGACAGAGTCACAGAGTCACAGAGTCACAGAATCACAGAGTCACAATGTCACAGACTCACAGTGTGACAGAGTCACAGAGTCACAGAGTCACAGAATCACAGAGTCACAATGTCACAGACTCACAGTGTGACAGAGTCACAGAGTCACAGAGTCACAGAATCACAGAGTCACAATGTCACAGACTCACAGTGTGACAGAGTCACAGAGTCACAGAGTCACAGAATCACAGAGTCATAGGATCATAGAGTCACAGAGTTACAGAGTCACAGTCACAGAATCACGGAATCACAGAGT
>NW_009726835.1:0-24503 GCF_000703405.1 Apaloderma vittatum
TGTGCTTATTTTTATTGTATTGATTTGGGAGCTATTAAAAATTTGTGGTGACATCAAAGTAGAATAAGTAATTCTAAATGGGTGATAAGGTTTAGGGGTGAACTTGTAGTGTAGGGTGAATGGTTGGACTCGATGATCCCAAGGGTCTTTTCCAACCTAAATTGTTGTATGATTGTATGATTGTATGTATGTATACATATATGTAGAAAAATTTGATATATATAGAAAAAGTACAAATAATATTTTTTTTTAAATTGCATTTCAGATGTAATTACTCCTATACTTTCAAAATAAAGGTGGAAATAAACATTAAATTCAACAGAACCATAGTTTCCTTCTTTGTTTTTCTGATTACAGTACCAGGAACTTTAAGAAAATATCCACCTGAAGGAAAAATCATAATGAATTTGTCAGAAATTACAGCATGGACTCCCACACCCAATTCCTTTAAAAGACTACAGGGGATGGATGATGTAAGGATAGGAAAAGTATCACAATATGCTCTGTACCAGCTCTCCCCAGGAGGCTGCTGGTCTCAGCAGAAATGTTCCATGGCCTTGCTTGTTTTCAGGCTCATCCAGCTGACAGGAGCAAAGCTTGTGGCTTCCAGACTGCAGTTGCATGACAGCAGATCAGCAACACAAGGCCATTTGCAACCAAAGAATGGAATGAAGACTGGGACACATTTATTAAATTAGAAAAAAATCACGTCAAAGTCTATTCTCAAAATCTATTTTTATCATCACTGGGATTTTGATGATTGGGACTTAACATTTATTAAAAATCTCACTGATTTATAATTCCATGTGTGGCAGTTGCATCCTCCCTGACAACAGGCCTTGCAAAAGATGGGACACCAGTCCCCGCAAAGATCTGGTAACAGGCCTGTTCCGAGAACCTGGCAAGGATGGCCATTGAGGCCTGATGACTTTGTTTAGCATGACTTTTGTGTGCTGGCTTCTCAGCTAATTAGAAATTGACCACAGCCAGACTCGACTCTGGTATAAACGGGGCCCTGCCGGAGAGCCAACTAGAGATTTGAGTCTTCCCCAGGGCAGTGGGTCTGCACTTATGAACGCCCCCTCCCCCTGGATCGGGGAAACTTCCCAGGATTGAGAGCACCCACCGCCCCGTACTCGTGAGCGGGACTTCTGGATATATCCTTGAGAGAGCCTTTGCCCCTTCCCCATGGTGAGTGATCTCCTGGGTACCTTGAGTGAGGAGTTTTCCTCCTTTTAGTGAGCGAGTGTGTGCACATTTTTGTCATATTTCTAGAGGAATAGTCGCAAATTCCTAAATACAATTGCGTAGCGATAATTCCCAACTTGCATCCGAATCTGTATAATACTTTGTCAGAGTGTGTGGGGTTTTTTAGGTTAGAATAAATTTTGGCTTTTTATAGCAGCCCTGTCTGCTTTTTCTGGGTGCTTCCGTGACACCATGTTTTTCAAACATCACTCTCGCTGAAACATGCAGGTCTTATATTCTGATTCTCAGTATGAAAAATGGTAAAAACAGTTCTAATTGTAACTGTGTCTGAAAGTATAATTTTTTAGAAAATTAATGTCAAAATATCTCAAAAGAAATATTTTTATTACTTTTATTTTTATTTTTAATTTATAGTTTTGATTTAATTGTTCTTTATATAGCATTAACATTGATGAGAATCCCACAGAGGATCTGCAGTCTGATTTCTCTCTCTTTCCTATGCACCTCTCTAAATTAGTGATGAGTCCATGAAGAGTGAAGTATACAGCATTTAATGGAATGGCAACTTGTCTTTGGCACACAATACTGAACAGATTTCAACTGTAGATCTTAGATCAGTGCTCTGGACTTTAGAAGAAACTTTTTTTTTCTTAATAATGAGACCCATCTCAACGTTATCCTAGTTTAACATGAAAAGAAACCAATGTGCCAACACATAAGCTATTAAGGAATTCAGAGTTGCATCAGCTTTTTTTCTGACTGAGAGTTTAATAAAAGCTTTTGCTGAAATAATTTTGTACTTCAGTACACATTCCTTTTAGACAGTATAATGAAGAAGAATATCTTACATTTACAGTCAGAGTCTCATGGTTTTTAGTCATAAGGATGGGTTTAACAATAAACAATGTCTGTCTCATTTTTCATGGGTGCATGATATATCAAAGCTTTTGAATGTCTTCTCTTTGATTAGTAACATAGGAGTCTGACTAACACTAAGAAACAAACACTAATGATGTTGTTTGGTGGGGATACTTGGAATATTTCTGTGAGAAATATAAAAAAAGATAATCTGAGACAAGTAATAAATCTAGTATACCCAAATGACTGGCCTGGTTAAGAAAGTAAGTAGTCATTTTCTTATGAGACAGAAAATAAAAACAGTTGCTTTCTCATTTTCCCCCCTGGGTTTTCTTCTTTGGTATGTTTTTGAGAATCTCACTTGAATTAACAATCATGTTCCATACCCCTCTTTCAACAATGGGAAATTTAATACAAGAGAAACAGAGCAAGATACAAACCACTGCTTGTTTTTTGCCACACTGAGTGTCTCAGTATTGAAATTGTGTATACATGATTCACAAGGAGGAATCTGAGACCCTTTGTTAGATGTATGGGGATTTTTGGGAAATATTTGATTGTCTACACTCTTGGTTGCATCCAGCTCTGCCTGAAGTTGGAGAGGAAGCATTTGAGAGACTCATAGATGTGGAGGAATGAGGAGATTATTTTTGGTAATAAGTTAGTGAACAGATCAACTGAGACATGGTATGCTTAGCTTCTTTCACCAAGTACAAAGCTAACTAGGAAAATGTTGTAGTAGTATGGGTTTACAGGGTACTGCTAGGGAGTGCCCTGAAACTTCACAGTGCAGCTTAGTAGATCATAGCAGACATCTATGAATCTGAACATTTATTTTCAACCTGAGTATAGATTTTTTTGGATGACTTTGAACTTTTTCAAAGCTACACTATCTCTACATTATTTCACTCTTGTTCTAATAGGCTAAGAAAATACAAAAAGCTGTGCACTGATCTGACCTTTCCTCACAAGTTTTTGACTGATAAGAAGAGGAAGGCTACAATTTGTAAATGCATGCAGTGAGAGATGTACTAGAATGGATGGCATTCTCTTTTTCTTTTTTTGGCTGTAAATTCACTCTGGTCATAAAGTCAAATATACTCCATTCAAGAATGAGTCTGTCTGGGAAATGAAATCCCATTCCACCCTGCTCCTGAGGGGGCTCCAGTGGCTTTGCTGTGAGTTTGAATAGCAGTTCTACTACTCTTCAGTTTTGTGAGGGCAGCTGGGGACAGAACTGAGGCAAAAAACCCAGGCCTGGCCTTTAGCCACCTCTGCAACAACAGCTGTGAACTTTAATTCCTAATTGATAAGAATCAGCATCAGGAGATACTCCAGTACCTTCATCATCATAGTTCAGCTTTTGGCTAGACCCTCCCAGTGTGTCAATGTTTCTCTTGCACTGGGGAGACCAGAATTGGGCTTAATGCAGCTCAACATACCACTTGCCAAAAGGGCACAGTGCTGGCTCATGTTCAACTCAACTGCCCATTAGACCACTAGGACATATAAACGTCCTTTTCATGGCCACTGGATGATGTGCAGGTCTTCAGGACCCACAGCCTGGTAGCTCATCAAAAAACTTTGACACTCCTGTTCTTGTGCTTGGAAGTGGGAGGCTGGGAGAGCACTAAGGAAATATTTGGTTGCAGAACTTAGCTTAAGTGAAAACATCTGCACTCCAGAAATTATCCTGTGCTGTTGAGACAGTGTTGGAAAGCATTCACAGAATCACAGAATGATAGAGGCTGGAGGGGATGTCTGGAGATCATCTAGTCCAACCACCTTGCCAGAGCAGGTGTCCCAGCGGGTTTTGAATATCTCCAGAGATGCAGACTCCACAACCTTTCTGGGAAGCCTGTTGCAGTGCTGGATGTAGAGATGCTGGGGAAGCCTCCTGCCCAGACCCCAGGGGAAGGCAAGATTAGGCAAAGGGCCCTGCAGGGACAGGACACATGTCTCTGGGTGAGAAAGGCTCTGTCTGGGGCTTGGCAGAAGCTGGCACAGTGGAGAGAGATGCAGCATTGGGGTGGCATGTGTATCTACCCATGACCTTTTGGAAGTTGGTTCCAGAATGGGAGAGAGGAAAGAGGAAGAAGGGAAGCCTCAATCTCTTCCATGTCTCCCCAGTGATCAAGGCAGGTCAGGTGTGGCACTGTGGGCAAGCTATGATGACCTGTTGGGAGGCCCCTGGGGAAGAGCTGGCCTTCCAAGCCAGTTGATCCATCGTGCTCTCACTCAGACATAATCTGGATTAGTACAGAATACCTGAAAGAGACTGTAGGGGAAGGTGGAGAAACTTGCCGAGAGTCTTTCAGCACTGCCAATATTTCTGGCATTCTCCCTGTCCTACGGCCAAAGGAGAGCAGCTATGCAGTGCCTGCAGGACCCTGCAGGAAGGCAAAGGAGAGAGGAATGCTGGAAGGTCTGCCTTTCCTCAGTGTCCAGAACTGCTGCTCTCCACCATGCCAAAGCTTGAAGACCTTTTCCTCCTTCTTCTGAGTTTTTCCTTCGACAGTCTGAACGGCATGACTGAAATTATGTACCTGCTCTCCCAAGCTGCAGCAATAGTGGCCGGAGGCAGCTGGCAATGAATATTTCGAGAGAGAGCTTCACAGTTCTCTTAGAGGTGTCTGGGATGTGGTTAGCCTGGGCCATCGCAAAGCTTACGTCTTTTTAAAATGCCTTGATTTCGCTTCCTAAATATTTTAATTCAGACAGTCTTGTAAGGTAAGGTGGAACAGATAAAATCTCTCATCAAGATCACATTACAACCTGTTCAGCAAGAGTATCTGGAACTTTTATGTGTGGTTTGTTCTGGTTATTGTTTATTCCTCTTTTTTAATCCCGTGAAGTTGCACTGACATCTTGAAGAATTTCATATATGCAGTCCAAATGCTTTTCTTTAGATTTTAAGAGCATTCTTTGTTTTTAATGGAATCCATTCAAGCCTCTGTGAAACCTTCCTTTGGTTAACAATAGAAGTACTTTCACTGCCGTGCAGTTACAGCAGAATTGCTCTGCAAGTTTCCTTTCAATGCCTAACTAGGACTAATTAACTTTACTGGGTAATTCACTACATAACTGTATTATTCATTGTCTTCTCTCATTGTAATACTCTTACTCAGTGCATTAGTGTTAAAAATTAACTCTGTTGTAATTACACCATAATTAGGCACACAGTAATACAACCAAGGAATTAGTGGTAACTAGTAGTAACAAAAACTGTTACTACTCTACAATTGCACTTTTAATTACCAAATAACTGTGCTGTAGCTGTGTAATTTGAAGAGATGCAAAAAAAAGGAATCTTTCCACCTCTATCTGGAAGAGACTTTGTTCACACACACACATATCTAATAAATACATATTCATTTTCAATTGTCTAATGTGACAGAAATAAGGCTCACTTTTTTCCTCATTGTAAATACATCTGCAATATATCCCTGTTCACTTGAGGACTGCAGGCCATTTACGTGACTCCATACAATGCCGTATCCTAGCTAATAGACTTGCTAACAGCTAGAATTCAGAATGTCTTTGGTATTGCTCTACTGTTTCTGGGACTTTTGTTGATTGTCTCTGTATGATGGTCACACCAGACTCTGGAAATGTGCTACTTTGCCTGGAGCCGATATGATGAATGCATGTAGCTGTCTAGATGAGCCCAAAACTCCTATCACATTCCAACTGGATTAACAGTGCAAGGAACAGTAGGGTTAACTATGACTCCATGGGATCCAGCTGCTAGACGTAAACTCGAGGATGTAAGTTCTGTTCCTGGATTTGCTGATGATCCTGAGTAGGTTCTTGGTTTACCATATTTTCTAAAGCATTCTGAAAACCATTAGTAGATGGTTGTTCCTCAATATTTGGATTTTACTTCAGAAATCATAGGAATTACACATGAAAAGAGAACGCAGCTTAAAGCTCTCCATGCCACCTTCTGACTTTCCAGATACGTCCCTGTTATCACAGTAACACAGAAGAACAGAAAGCCAGGTTTGATCGCTGGAGCAGAAGAAACTACATGGAGATCAAGGAACAGTCAGGTTAAGCTCCTTTACAGTTTAAGTCCCATGACTTTCATACACTGGAAAGCCCATCGTTTCACTAGGAGTGAGAGTATGATGTTATAAACTGATTGCAAGGGTACTGTCTTGTTCTGCTTCCTTTTATATCTGGGATACTCTGATAATCTGATGGGATCAGAGAGAGTATTGTCCTAGAAATTAATGAATGGGCTTTCTTATTAGCAATTAGGTGGAGTTTATGGGTTAGAGGTTAGTTTGGTACGGAAAGAAACGTTTCTTTTACTGACTGGAAAATACTTTTCAGTCTTCATACATCTGCCTATTGAGTCTCATCAGTGTGCATTTTGGAAAATACAACTAAAAATATAGAATGGTAATGCCATATATCCTGATTTCCTATATTCTGCAATAGCAGCAGTGTTAGTGGAAGAAGGAAACAGTGACTGGATATATGGATGTATGGATATATGCATCCTGTCAGAAATAAAAAAAAAATCATATTGATTTAACATAAGACATGGCCAAGGAAATTTGAATCACTAAATATCTGGCAAATCTAGTATAGGCAAAAAACACTTTGCTGTAAATGACTGACACAGAATATTTTAATAAGATTTTTTGCAAATTTAGACATTGCCTCTAGACATCTGGGGGACTGGCTTAACTTCAAATATAGTAGCTGTTCCATTTAGTAGCTGCTATTTCTGTTTTTACTAACATACACATTTTTTTTTAACCAACACTGAATATTTGAACAAAGGCAGATTCTACATAGATGAAAATTTTTGCATTCTATTTTGATGACAGGAAGACACAGGATTTGTCACTGATAGACTCTTATTTATCTATTTTCAGTTGCACTTTAGTATCTTGACTGATATTTATCTTTTACTTCTGCAGCATCAGATTTGTATCTTTCATATATTAACACTTTAAATTATATTTCTGCTGTGAAGTACCTGAAAACATCTTTATTCTTGTATTGCAAATATAATCACTGGATATGAGACTGCAATCTAGGACAGGAGTTTAAAGGTTTCTTTTTTTTCAGACCAAACAATAGGGATCGTAGGGAAAAATTGCCCTGTAATAGAGAGCTGAGGCAAGGTCTTTCGACTTTACTCAAAATTCAGCACGTCTTTGGACAGAATGTAAAATTAACAATCCTTCACTGCTAGTGTAAAATTTGTTGTTATTGAGCATGGAAACTGTCCAAAGATATTCCCACATAGTTCTGAGCCATAAAGTTCACTAGTTGCAAGGGCAGCCTAGCACATCATAGGAATGGGTTATATATGTTCAGAATAAAGTGCTAGATAAAATAAAGTGCTAGATAAATATGAAAAATTCATATCCTTTGAAGTTCTCTGAAAATAGTCAGCTACTTAAATGTACTTCATAGTTAATGAAGTATTTGGTTTCTGAGCATTATTTGACCACGACGGTGCACAGTTTGCATATTTTTTTTCTTTCTCTGTTTTTCTGCCAAATTCCAACTGAAACCATTACCTTTAGCATTTTAGTAAGCCAATATAAATTCTGTGGCCAGAGCAGTCACATAAAGTAAATTCACAGAGGAAACTCAACTCATGCAACTCAACATTTAGGAGTAAAGTGCAGGTTGCTTGGGATTTTTCTATAATAGTTCTGAACCCTGCTACACAATCACTGTGAAAAATATTTTTATTTTATAATAGAGCTCAGAATATAACAAATACTTCTTCTGTTGCCATAGGACAGATACTGAAATGGGAATGTGCTGATAACACATGGTCACTTGGAAGACGTTCACAGAATCACAGAATCCCATTGTATGATATGGAGAGAAATGGGTGATCCTGATGACTCTGCTATGGTTTTATAATAAGAATTAATAGCAAGAATTTCTGTATAAACTGGAGTGCTTATTGAAGAAATGTTAGAGAGAAAGATGAGGGCTTATTTAATATTACAAAATAAGCCTAGGTCACCAGTGTGATGTGACATGGGGAAAAAATAAATGCAAAAGAGGCAAATGCAAAAAAGGACAAATGTAAAATCTCATGGCTGAAATTGGGAAAATAGTAATTCTGGAAAAGGTGCTACTAAACTAATTTAGAATGCTGTGGACAATTCTGCTCATCCACATTGAAGAACAATGCACTCAAGCTATAAATACAAACAAAGGGTATGAGGATTTGGGAAACAGAGACCCTCTTCCACATGAAGATGCTATGTTGACAAAATGAAAACTAAAAGGAGATATTTATCTTTTAAAGATACATGAAGGCAGGTAAAGATTACTGAAGTAGAACCATTAAAAAGTCATTGCTAGTGCAACAAGTGTGTGAAAACTGGCCATGGTTAAAATCCACATTTGGAATTCAATGGAGGTTTATAACTCTCAGATGAATTCTGTTTTGAAATAGCCTTTCTGTATTGGGGGAAAGACGATGAATTAGATTTAATACCTTTGTAACATCAGAGACTGAGATGGAATGGCTTGGGAAAGTGTTTCAGATCTGAGTCCTGCCCACATAAGCAGTGTCAGCCAACTCTTAGTTTAGATCAACTCTCAGCTAAGACTCTTCTACCTGTCCTGACATACATAGTCAGACACCAAAACATGGTTTGTTCATTTCCTTGATCTTGATGCTTTGACAAACATGCTGTCTGGTAGCTCAGCATCTCATAGAAATTTCTGGTAGGTATTTGATTGTGAAGGCGACTGCTGCAAAATCCGTGCTAAATGTGTATGCTAATATAATATTGATAGATTTCCCAAGGTTAGCCAGAAATGGGGCCGATGAGGCTGTGACTCATATTAATGACAAGCAGCAGTAATACACTTCTTGGAAGCAATTTTCAGGCCAGGCACAGTGCATGAAAACCTAGCTTAAGATTTGACAGCAGGTGATGAGTTTACATTACAAACTTAACGGTTAAGGTATAAACTGGGAAATAATAACGGAAGGCAAGCGCAGCCTTGCATTGTGGGGAGCTTCTGCCTTTTGGAGGAGCTTAAAGTAGATGAAGACATGGATAAACAGGAAAATCCTAACTGAGATCAAATAAATAAAAAGTATGCATAGTAGTTAGAAGCCAGGATGGGCTTCCCAGGAGGAATATGAAGATGTTGCTCCAGTGTATTGGAGACAAGAAAGATCAAAGATCAGCTAATGTTGAAATCAGTGACAGATCTGAAGGCCAGCAAGGTGGGTCACTGTAAGAACAGAGGGTGTGGAGAAGACTGAGGCACCCAGTGGTTTTTTAGCCAGCTAGTGAGCCCTTGCCATTCCCTGGGCTGATGCAGAACCTGTGGGAATGCAGCTTAGGACCTTGTGGAGGAAGAAAGGCTCAGGGAATACACATGCCACTACTGTAGGTGTAAGGTGGGGAGGTTTTGGTAGCTGGTGAGGCTGTGGAGGGGCTGCTGTGAGGAGCGGCCTATGCCAGACACAGCCGGTTCCAGCTGGCTCCAGCTGACCCCTTGCCGGGCACGGCTGGGCCCTGCAGCCACGATGGCAACGCAGCCAAGGGAAAGCCAGGACAAAAGGAAAGGCAGAAAATGCTAGAGCAAAGGTAAGAGGAAGCAAAAAAAAGTGTGAGAAATAGCACAGGGAACACCAAGGTGAGAGAAAGAGGCAGGGGTTCTCCATGGTGATGGAACAGCTATTCACTGTGGCCTGTGGAAAAACCTAAGCTAGCGAGACAGATATTCCTGCAGGAGCTGCAGCTCCTGTGGAGACCCCACACTGGAGCAGGGGAAAAGTATGAGAAGAAAGGACCATCAGAGAAAAACACCTTTGTACTAGTGACAACCAGTGTCCCACCACCCTCAGCCGGCTTCTCTTTGCCTTGCTGAGGAGACTGGCTGTCACCTGCAGTGATAACAAGGGGGAGGAGAAGACTGAAAGAATGGAGTAGAGCCTCAGAAAAGGCAGAGGAAAGGTGTTTTCCCTAAGTGTGTATAAAAGCCAGGTTTCTTTTATGATGCTGCAGAACAGGTCCTAATATGTCTGTGATGGAGAAAAGTTCAAGAAGGTGGTGTGAGGATGGTGGGATGAACCCACTGGACTACGACCTACAGCTATGGGTCTGTTCCAGAGACCACCAGAGATAAAACAGATGCTGTGGTGGCCATGTCACAGTGAGCTGGGGTGGCCATGTCTCAGTGGAATCCGTGGTGTGGCTGTCCCAGGAGGTTGGGAGGCAGCACTTCCGATCTGGTGAGGGCAGGGGAAGGCAAGGGGAGGGAGGGCAGGACAGAGGAGGAGAGGGCATGGCAGGGGAGGGCAGGGGGTACCACTGCCCCTCGACAGGCTGTGCCTGGGTCCTGCTCCAGCCCTGCTGAGCTCAGAGGCTGTCAGTCCCCCTTGCCTCTGGAAGGGCTATCGCTCCCCATTGCCTCTGGCCCTGTCCCTCCCCTGGCTGTGAAGGACCAGCAGACTGCTGAGGACATGGAGTGTGGATCTTGCCCAGGACTTCCGAGGGAGAAGCGGGTCTCTATGCTTCAAGATCTGTGTCTGTGCTGGAAACTCATCTCCTCCTTCTCCCTCGGAGCTGGCAGAGGTGAGGCTGGAAGGGAAATCCCAGTGCTGTTGTGTCTCACTGTTAATCCACGCTGTTCAGCCATGAAGTGGAATGCCTGCAACATTAGTGAAAAGGGTGAGAGAGAAGTGATCCCACAGCTCTGGAGGTCAGGTTGCTGGGGTATCTGTGTACGATCGTGTGGAGGGAGAGGCAGGAGTCGCTCAACTGTTTGGTGCAGGGCCTCAGCAGGTCCTCTCCTCAACATGATCCTCTACTCAACAAGGGCTCTGGGGCAAGGAGAGGGAAGGTGCTTCCTAGGGCTTCCTGGGAGCAAGGGGGTCCCAGCTGAGGGTGTGAGTGGGAAGTAGAGGAAAGGGGAAGAGTGGGAGCCACTGAAGCTGGGGAAGGAGCCTGTCTTTGGGTCAGCACTGATCCAGGGGGACAGGAATGAACATGCAGAGGGGATTTCAGCAAAAGCGGGATGGATCATGGGGCAAGCGGGGACTGGCTGTGAAGGCAGTGCCCCAAGGCATGGGGAGAGGCTGGGGGCTGCTAAAGGTAAATTTGCACAGCAGAAGACTGCTGCAGTATGTTAGAGAGACACAGCCATCCCAAGGTATCTTGTACTTTCCAATTTTTACATGCTTTGCTCTCAGTGTGAAATGTGATGTATGATGATGCGATGACAATGTTTCTGGAGCAGAGAACGATCAGCATCATCTATGGAGTGTCTTTGCAGTGTCTGTTTGCTCTCTGGAATGGTGGAGCTCTCCCCATGCCCAGAACTTATGATCATAGACATAAAGCCTAACAATTCAGCATTCTACATATGCTATGGTGTTTTTAAGATATTCAGTAACTGAAAATAGAGCTATTTTAAAAATGAACAATCTGATGTTTTGGGGTTAGAATGAGAGGAGACACATGAGGAAGATGTTAATTTTTGGGTCTGCTAGTACGTTTTTACTTCTTTACCCACAAGGTCTTTTCTTAATCTTATCATGGTCCTAACAGCTTTGATAAGGCCCTAGTTTCACCTGGTTTGTTCTGAGCAGAAATTAAGTAAAACTTAGTGAGAAATTTAACAGTTTTGAACTAGGGTGAATAAGAAAAGAGTTTTTAGAACAGAGCAACTTAAGCTTTCTGCATAATATCTGTACTTCTGGCCTTCCTGGGAAAATTATATATTCACATTCATTAGTTCCACTTTTTGTCACTTTGACAAATGAAAAATGTTTTTACTGGAAAATAGCTTTTTGCAGTACTGAAAATTTTAATGGATGTGTTAATGGAAAAAAAATTTGGAGTTTTGGCTTTATTTAAAAAGTCGTATTGTTATAACAGTGGGCAAAATGAAGCTGCTATTCTTTCTATCCCTTTTCAGTCACCTAAGGTTGACTATTCTGAATATTACTCTGGGGATTCTGCCTCTGTTAGAGAGAGGAGAATTTGGAAAAAGAAAAGCTGGCTTTCTCCACACAAAGATGACACTTGTTTCTGGGCAAGAAAAAGTTAAGGGAAAAGAATTTAAAAAAATCTTAGAAGTTTGAGTTAAATTATTTTTGGGAAAAAAAAAGACCCTTGGAAATCATGTATCCTTTACTATATCTTTCATATAAATAACTGCCCTACTTCTGATCAGTGCTGACCTACCTATCTCCTACTGAACTTCAGCGTGAACCAGGGGAATTCACTGTTCTGTGTAGAGTTGCACATCAGCAAACTTTTCACTTCTAGACTTTTTTTTGAGGAAGGTAAACATAACTTTTTTTACAACTGAATAAATAAATAAAAAGGCTATGACCATTCTGATCTGGCTGTTGCACAGGTAGGTTTTCTTAGCCCTCTTGAGCACAAAATCATAGAATCATAGAATGGCATGGGTTGGAAGGGACCTTGGAGATCATCTAGTCCAACCTCCCTGTCATGGGCAGGGATGCCACCTCTCGACTAGACCAGGCAACACATGGGGACCGAGTGGGATTTATAAAATGATTTATAGCAGTCTTTTGTTTTGACAGAACAGCTAGGGGAGTGGCTTACTTGTCTCTGAAGGTTTTTATTGTTTCCATTGCAACATTTTTCTAAATATTAGGTCCTATTTTTGTTCTTTTTTGATCTATAACATAACATTGTGAGCTATAACTTTAGCATAATCCTTCTAAGTTTTATAATCTTAGAAATACTTGGGAAGTCAGATCTACTATTATCTGATTTGACAGGTTTCTGAATTATCCAGAGTCTCTATTAAAGCTGTAATTAATTGGCAACTATTAAGATTTCTTTTATATGCAAAGCTGGTTACTGATGTTGGTGGGTGCTAGTTAAAAAGAGCAAACAACCTTCCAAAAAATCTCTTTGCAGAACTAATCCTTTTCTTTCTCACCTTAGTGAAATTCTTACATCTTCACAAATGCTCAGCTTGCAATCTCCTACAGTCAGTTTTGATTGAAGTTATCCTGAATTTTTATCCATTTTAAAACTTAGCTTATCAACTTTCACCTTTCCTATAATACATATTTATATGTTTTTAAATTTATAGGATTTCTTTCTTGATTTGAAAAAAAAACAACCGCATTGCTTTATGATTAGTTGCTTGTGAAACAAATATCTGGAATTTATGGAGAGCTATGGCTCTACATATGGCTTTATATTAGAAGATTATTGGATATGTCCTCGCAACCAGCCTAGTATTGACCTAAGCAGAACTCTCATTTGCTCCTTGGAGCGTGGGAAAGGCCTGCTAGCTCAAACTGCAATTGCAACTAATACAAGGCCAGAGGTTTTTGAGAATAAAAGTAGAAACCCCAATTAATTCTTTGTGAGAGCGTGCATATGCTTGATAGTTACTTTGATATCACAGCTCTAATTCTCTAGTCATCATGGAATTCTTACTTTTAGTCCGGTCCTACATTTCTAAAGTAAACCACCAGGCAAGCAAAAGATTAAAAAATAAAAAAAAAGGAAAGAAGACTTCATCAGAAGTTAAATTCCTCCTCCCCCTTCCCAAAGCCTGAGCGTCTTTTTACTTTGGAGGCTGTGTTTAAAACAGCTCACTGGGGTATTATTGAAAAATACAACTGCATTAGATATTATTTCAAACATAATTTTTGAGTCTGTTTGTGTTGCATGTGATTTCCCTTTCTTTGCTATTTTGCTCTCCTTCCTTTTAATGAAAAAAAATGTAAAATTAGGAAGGACAACGGAAAGACATGCAGTGTTTTATAGACACTGCACAAGGATGTAGTATAAATGAAAGGAACAGATACTGATTTTTCTGTAAAGGTTGAAGTAATTTCTTTTCCAGTTCTGGTCTGTAACCAAGTTCTTTTAGTCAGAACAATCAGCATACTCTATTTTTCATTTTATTATCTTTGTTACAGAGTGGCAAAGAAATCAGAGCTTAGACATGACTTAGGATTCATTTTTCTGCATTTTGGGAGCTTTTTGATTCTGATTTTCCCCTCAGTTTTTATCTCTTCCTCCCTCTCCTTTCCACCCTTGGTATTCTAGTTTTTAATCATGCCCTTAATGTTACTTCAATGCAATTTATATTTAATAGATCTAGGCTTCAGTTAAATACCTCTCAGTTATCAAAACTCAATGATTCGGAGAAGTGCTGTAGTGTGAAGCTTTTGATACTGAAGGCTTAGGGAAAGCTCCAGGGCTTAACAGCTCTGAAGAGGTGCTGCTCAGTGTGGAAAATGGCAGCTTGCTTTCCATTAGCAGAAGAATGTCTCCACAGTTTGAATAATTATATATTCTTTGTCTTAAAGCAATTGTCTTTCTTGTAAGATAATACTTGGAAAAGGTCAGATCATTAGTCTGACTCAATTGCTCATTTGAACTAAATACTTCCAAAAGGCATTAGGAAGAATGTTGTGTCTGGGGAGGGAAGGTAGGGACTTAAAAACGATTTGTTCCTTTCCCAGATCTGCTTTGCATCCTCCTCCTTCTCATATGAATAGTGCTTGGGTTCATCTATAGTCAGCTACTGCATTTTTTGACAAGACAAGGGGACTGCTCAGAAGTTTGTGAAAGAAAAGGATGGATCCCTGACTTAGAAAGCTTCAGGTCCAGCTTATTACAAGATTTTGTGCTATCTCTTTGCAAAAAATATTTTTGTAAGAAATGCAGCCTCAACACTTTTTCTGAGGGTGTCAAATACTCTGTATTAATGCTTGGTGCACCTTGCAGTAAGGGTGAAGGAATGATGGTTGGTTGTTCTGTGTTTTACCACCCATAACAAACACCTGGGCCTGACAGTTCACCCTGTCTGACTTTGTGGTACTTTTCAACTGTGCCTCTTCCCCAGAGTCCCGCTCGGATTCAGTGGTGCGGGAGTCTTGATTCAGCAATAGATGTGCCCAAAGGTTGCAAAGAATTTGTCAGCAAAAACACCTGGAAGCAAAAGCAGAAGTGATAGGGAACATAAGAGCTAAATAGAGTGTAAAATAGAAAGTGAAGAAGGACTCTACCTGATAATTATGACTCATTCAGCTCTTGGTTGGTTGTGCTGCCAAAAGACCATGGTTGCCAGAGCGTTTCCATTGTAACTCCTTATTTTCTGGTGCCTATATTTGCCTAGTGAGGTATACTCACATTGGGTATACACTTGGGCTGAGTAGTTTGGGACAATTTCAGAAAAAATGGCTCAACCATTTCAGAGGAATAAAATGACAGAGAAAGCACATTGCTTGCCGATATTATTACAGAACTCTAATTGTAAAGTTCAAGCAGACCTATAGGCTAAAGCAGAGATGCAACATTTGGGATGTAAGTTAATTTTATGACAAAGATATATCTTTTTCTACTTTAAAGAAAAGAAATTTGTTCCACTTTGGTGAAATGACATGACTCTGGAAAAATATTTGTTTGCCTATGGTCTGTAGGGACCGACTAGTGTACATGTGGTAAGTAAATGCATTAGGATTCATATGCAGAGATCTTTGTCTATACTAGGCATGTTGGATCTGAAAATTTCCTAGCAAGTTATTTCCAAAGCTGAGGTATGACTGAACACAAAAATACAAAGCAAGGAGACAACTTCTTTTTTTTTTTCCTTTTTTTTTCTTTCTTTCTATTTTTGTCCTTCTGTTCAAAGGAATGCAGAAGGTGTAGCCTTGGTATAGCTATATGTTCAATTATTTTTTTAGTTTGGAAGAAACGCTTGTAATATATGGGAGGGAGGATCAAGAGCCAGTTTGTGCAGAATTCATTTGGAAAAAAATGTCGGAATTGGGTAAAGAAACTGAGAATAAGTTTGCTGTGCTGTGACAGTGGAAGGCTGGAAGACCTTTTGATGGTACAGAGAAACTGAGTTTGAATATAAATTTGAGGGCAGCAGAAGGGGGTGTGAGGGGGAGTTTAAAGCCTTTGGGGAGAAGCTAAGAATAGAAAGGCTGGGATTCAGATCCCAAAATAAAGTGAGGAAGAATGATGAGACTGAGGATAAAATAAGAGACTGGATGAGTGGAGAGGGAAAACAAGTGAATTCAAGTACAGACAGTTTGGGAATGGGAAGCAAGGACAACAGGTGCTGTGTGCATGGCTGTATGGCTACTTCAGTGATGGGAGAGACAAGTGGAGAAAAAGAAGTTAAAGAGGAAAGCATGGTGTTCGTGCATGCAAGCTCTGCAGATGGCTATGCTGATCTTGATGGGACTGTGAATAGTGGTACTCTTATTTGTTGACTATGGAAGAGATTTTTCCTTTCTGCTACTGTGTAATTTCTCCCCTCTCGTGCAGCAGCTTGGATTTCTGAAGCACTCATATAGGCAAAATAGGTAGGAGACTGCTGTCGTTGTGGTGTGCTGGATAAATGTACTGGGCCAGCCCAATGAGTATGGTAAGTGTTGTTTCCTGATTGTGTGCATTAATAAGATATTATATTGATATTTCCCCAATGTGGAAATAGAAGTAACACAGCCACTGATTTAGTGAGATATTAATAAATTTACAAATGTATTATCCATGGAGCTGGTTTCAACAATTCTGTGAAAAATATAATGGTATTCCTTTCTTCCCCAGAGTTGGATTTATATTTTTATTATATACATTCATGGGACAAATGAGACCAAATCTAGGAAGCCAGTTATATCTGCTTATGCTTCTTGGCTTTTCATGGAGCTGATGTAATGACCATTTACCCAAATTGTAGTTAAAACTGAAAGTGTTCTCAGAATACTGTGAGGATTTATTTTGAATGTGCTCTCCTGTTTTCTGGAAATGAAGGAAAGCCTACTGAAGATAGGGATTTAAAGGGTTAGCCAAGCTCACAGTTTTTAAGTACGCAGCAGTGCCTTTGAAGAAGTTCATGTAAGTTATTCTCAATAGCAGAGAGATATACCTACTCTGCTGACTTGCTATTATCTCCAATCTTGAAAGAAGCAGCTTGATTTCCTGCAATTGTAATTTAAAGCCAGGTGGGAAATTCCTGCCATTATTCTTTCTTCCTGTTTGAAACGTATTCCCAAATTGCAGCATTTTTACAGCATTAAAAAAAAAGTCTACTCTTGAAGACTTGTGTTTCACACTTTATATGCCCTTTAAGAATATTTATGGGGCTATTCCCCCTTAGGTGCACATGTAACTCCCATTAGGTTTAATGGGGTTTTAGGTGCATGCATGAAGGAAGGAATATAGAGTTTATGTTTGGAAGAAAGAGGACTCGTCCCTTATTCAACTGAGATTTCTTTAGAATTTCAGATGCCTGTTTTTAAGAGCAGGGTGGTGCTCAGGGGGTCTGCATTTCATAAAGTGCCTAGGGCAAAATAAGTACTTAATCTGGTTGGTGCTATTTCTTATTGTTGATGGTGATGTTCAGAATTGAAGTCGTGCTCTTACTACCGGTGCATTGAATATGTCTCTTTTACTTTCTGGTAACTGGGGAAAAAACCTATTTCATTTTTGGCTTTTTTGTCTGCTAAAGTCATTATAAAATGTAAATGAATACATTGTAAGCCAAATCTGAATTACAAATACTCTGTCTGGAGTTTTGTGCAAATACGATGCAAATTTTGTTCATCTTTAATAGCTACGGGCATGGAAAGGATTTTGTAATAAGGCACCTCCTAAAGTTTCCTGGTTTTCTTAAACTAAAAAGCTTCCACAGTTTAAATTTGGAGATATTGTGTATATATATATGTATACATATATATGTATGTGTACCTACTGTATATGTTCATGGCAACACTTTAGGATATCTCGTCTTTTATTCAGTTTTATTTATACATCTGCGAGGATGAAGTTTTTTCAATACCCTACATTATGAGGGAATTGTAGGGCACCCAAATAGTGGTTTGTAAAGAGTCTAGCTAAACCTCCATTGTGAGGTTTTTCTGGAGTTCCTAATTTAGTATGGTCATTAATTTTACATATGTATACATAGACTCTCCTTTTGAGGAGGATACTTTAAATATAGAGTTGACAAATTCTGTGATTCCTAAGTTGTGACTGTAACAACTATGATAAGCCCAAGAATGAGCCTGTCCTGCTCTCCAGCAGAATGGAGGGAGGATAGCAGAAATACAGATCTTTTCTTCTTCCCACAGCAGCACGGACTTCAACTGTGTCAGCCCATGAGAGGCTACTTTACTACCTAACAGCTAATCACGTTTGGCACCAAGTGTTTAAAGCCAAGTCATTAACGTGTTTTGTTTATCACCTTCTTTCACTTAGTTACTATTTAGCTTGGTCCTGAACAGAAAAAAAAGAATTGATAGAAACTTGTAGCTCTTGATACTGAAGGGTGATTTAGTTTCAGCATGACAGTATCTAGCAAAGGGCATCAGGAAACCGTTGTCATCTTGTGCTTGGTGTAGCGTGGTGGTTCGCAGTCTTCTTAAGATGGTCACATGACAATACATCTGGTAACTGAAATTACAGACTTTTAGTTATCTAACCTCAGCACTTAGAAGCTGGAATGGTTACCTTGGTCGTTTAGCTCATGAAGGTTGTAGTAGTGGGAGGCTTTTGTTTGCTTGTCTGTTTTTTACAATCTACTTTGTATCTCAAATATCTTCATTGAAGTTTATATGGTGTCCTAATTACAGACTGCTTTTGGCAGTTGATACAACCCCCTAGAATAACTTACACTGCTCTCATGGCTTCTTCCAGCAACTTAGCTGCTGTTGTACTCATTGCAGTCCTGCCTGAGGTGATTGAACATGATCAGGCAGTTCACAGGTACATAAAACCCTGCCTCAAGTACCTTTTTCTACTTGAACCTGCGCTAATCTTCTCGCCATCTCTTATTACTTTGGAAATTCTGATGTAGACCCTGTAGGTGAAAAAATTCCTCCTAGATCCCCCAGGAATGAATTTACAGTCTAATTTCAATCTTACAATCAAATTAACTTTCAGTGTATGTAGGATTTCTATGTTTTTTGACAGACAACTTAAACTTTCAGATGTTGCATAATTTAAGAGCTATTTTTCATCTTAACACAGGGCAAAACAAGCTTTGGTTTAGCAACAATTTCAAGACTATGTAGGTCATATTACATGTTGTTTTTTTTTTTTCTTCTTCCCCTGTGGATTTCATATGATTACAGAAGTGACAGAAAAGCAGATTCTGTCTTCTGGCGAAAAAGAAAAGCAGTTCTGTCTTCTGGTGTAGTCATGTTTATCTTTTTAGAAAAGGTGATTTTAATGGGAAAGCTGAAAACCAGAAAAATTCCACCTTAAAATCCATACTTGGAGAAGTGAAACTCCTTTTCAGAAACTTCTGAAAATGAAGTAAAATCTGGCACTTCTGTGATGCAGAGGTGTAGATAAATCATCAAAACAAAGACTGTTCAACCTAAAGTAGTGAATAAGATTTTTTTTGTTTCAAAATGAAATAATAAGGCTAGCTTTTGAGTGACTATTCTTGTATTTTTACTTAGAAAACATTGTAACAAATGACTTTGGCAATTTATTGAAGTGCTCTATTGTTCAGCTTCAACACATTCTGACATCTTTTGCAGAGTGCTTAAAGTGCACCAGTGTGGAAGAAATAAAAATGAAGATGCTGTTTTATCCTTAGTTTAGGCTAAAAAGAAATGTATTTACGAAAAACTGAAAGAGAAGTGAGCTATGTTTGAGCATAGTAAATGTAACTTTTATGTATACATTAAGTTGTCTGACACTACTCCATGAAGGAAAAATAAATGAAAAAATAGGTAGAAATAACTTACAAAAATAAAGGAGGAGGAGTGAAATAATTAGATAATAGTCTAAAATCTAAGCCATCAGCCAGAAGGGAACATGAATTTGTTTTCAAAATGGGAAACTGAAAAATAAAATCTTAGACTAAAGTAAATAGACAAGTTATTGACACATCTGAAAGCAAAAGCTTGCTGAAACAGAGCTGCTGTCTCTGAAGATGAAGTCCTCCATCCTGCATGTGAAACTAATTATATAATCAACTGTGATCTTGTCAGTGGCTTTCATGAGAATATAGTTCCAGTCACTGTAAGTAGTCACTATTAAAAATAGGTAGAATATTTGGAAGGCTTAGTAATTATTGTATGAACAATTGATGATAGAATATGAAAGATTTTTAAGTTATTTCTGTCAGTTTTTCGAGAGTACATGAATGGTGGAAATATTTCTGTACTATTTTATTTTCCTTAAAAAACATCTTTAGAAAACTGTAAATAAATGTGAAGATTTTTGATACTTCAGTAGATGTGCTACATTTTCAGAGGTTCCTCTAGAATGCTAAGTAGTTAAGAGAATTGATGTTAGAAACAGCAAATAGAAAATTAATTTGTCTGATAGAAGCTGTAGGTTCAGCTATAAGTATCAAGAAACGACAACATATTTCTTTCTCTTCAAGCCTACAGAAATGTTTATGCTTTGAAACCACACATAATCGTATTGCACCCAGTTACACTATCAGATGTCACTAATTAAAGTTGATCATTGAGGAGGTACATTTTCATATTATCAGGTTCCAGGAGACAGGATTTAACTAGAGGCATAGGAAGAAACTTCATTTTGATTATATATTTTGTTCTACATTTTTCCCTAATATGAGATGCAAGTATTTTGAAAGGTTTTCAACATAGCCAGGGAGTGATTTGGAGGAAGAACCTAAAATGGTGTTATGTATGCAAGTGGAAAAAGATCAGCAGATGAAATGGGAAAGTAGAGGCACAGCATAATGGACAACTTTAAATCACAGTGAAGACAAGTGCACAGTCAAATCAGTGACCTTTGGACATCCATACGAATTAATCTGCTTCAGTGCTAGTGTGGGCTCTGAGAAGGCTGATATTAAATTCTTGATTTGTCCTCATATCTTACTTCACATGGATGTTTCAGTTCCACCTCCATCAAACTATGACAGCACAGAGAAATCTCAAGCTGGCCCTGAGAGTGCACGTGTATATTTCCGGTTTTGGTTTTTATTACAAACTGCTTTTCTTCCTGTCTCCTGAATCCACAGCTTCCAGGCATCTGTGGGTGCCTTGGTTTCCATTTTAGCTCTGAGACAGAGTACAGGTCTATAGAGACGTTAAAGATTATTTTGATTTCATGCAGGTTTGCAAGCTTTGAAATACAAAAAAAAATAAATTAAATTACTGTCGTTTATCCAGGTCTAAAGGGCCGCAATGTCAGCACAGAAATAGGGACATTCTTATTTCCATGATACAAGTACAACAGAGACATAACTAGAGTCAGCATGTCTACATGACAGTTTTCCTGAGACCTCTGATACTTCCTTAAAACTCACTGATTTCAGCTGGACCATATAGTTTGTGGGATCAGATCCTAATGAGAGAAGCTGAACTAGATTCTGCCCTAATAATTTGGTTTCATTTTACGGATGTTGTTTCTTATAGTGAAACCTTTCAAGGTGTGTCTGACGTATCTCTGTGAGTTTGCATATTTCTATGTGTGTACACCTTGATTCAGCAGCCTTTCAAAACCAAATACTCTTTTAAGCAGATCCATTTGGTAGCAGCCATTGTTAGGAATTTCTTCCTGTTTGGCTATTTTATTCTTCATCTTTCTTTTAAATATGTTCACACAGTTTCCTGTATCCTGATCTGTTAACTTTGTACCTCAGTTTATTAGGTAATACTTCCTGCTGTTTCATTTGCAGTCCTACCAATTTTAGTTTATCACTTGGCACTTGTGGAGAATATTGAGTTATCAACCCGTTACCTGTTCCTGACTGACCTCAGCCCTATGCAGCCAAAAAATACCTGTAAACTTGCTCTAAACAAAGGACAGAGTTCTCTAAGTTACTGTTATACTTCCTATCTGTATCACTTTCACTGCAGGCAAAGACTGCTAGTAGGATATACAACCCTTAAAAGTGTAACACAGCTTCCTGATATAGACATAGTAAATAGTAATAACCAATGAGCAACTATACTAAGCATTAGTATACTCACCATATATACTGATGACGCACCTGAAAACTCCCTGCTGTCAAGGTAGCTGGGCAGCTTTTTGCCAGCTGAGGAGGAACAGACTTCTACTGCTGCCTGGAATTAGTTGATCCTCAAGGTTACTGAGTTACTGTCAGTTCCCTGTTTTTTTTCCCTTTAGAACCGTGCAACTCTCCTGTTGGTGTCTTTCCCCTTGAATCTTTGAGCTGCTACTTATCTTCATCTCAGCAGCCTTACCTCTGCAATTTTATCTTTCTTATCTTGCATGGCTCTGCTATACAGATTTTCTCACATCTCGGGCAATTTCATCAGAAGCTTGGGCTCAGGTCTCACAGCTGGGCTGCACTGGAGCTGGACCCAGGATCACAAGAAGCTGACCCTCTGAGTTCCTGTAACACAGTGAACGTGGCCTTCCATCCTCCTTCCTTCATTTCCGCCCCCCTCCATTGGCTCTAAAATCAGGCAAGCAAAGGTCAGTCTCGGTGCTGATGTTCAGAGAGAAGAAAAACTTCTCCTTTTCTTCTGCTCTTAGGATGAGGAGCAAACAGGCTGAGACATGCAGAAACAGCTTTTAGTAGTGCATGTCTGTTGTAACTCACCTCATCTTTCGCTCTAGTGTTGAAGATATGATAGATTTAGAGCTGGGCTATGGCAAGTAGAAGAAATTGCAATACTTAAAGCCCAAGTCTGAATTCAGGTTTATGTGCAAACTTAGCATGAACGAGCCAGTTCTTTATCGGTAGCATTATCATTTGACTTTAAACTGGTTTACACTGGTCACGTTAAACCTGAACTGAATCCCGCATTTTACCCACTTGCATCCATAACTAAGTACAAAAACTATGACTGTAGGAAGACAGGTTTCAGGAATAGATGTACCAGTAATAAGAAGCCTCTAAAAGAGACCAGTAGCTGGCAATATTAAGAACAAATAAAGAAGGAATACTGCCTTAGTCCAGAGGAGAAACGAAGTTGAGGGAGTTGATAGGAAAATCAGTTTCATAAAATAGACTATGTTGAGAAAGAGAACAGCAGTCAAAAGTAGGGTTACAAACTTGGTGGCAAAGGAACATTTTATAATCAAATGGCACATAGATCTTTTAATATGAAAGTGCAGGGTTAACAGATAAGAGAAGACATAACTCTTGTGAACATCAACTCTTCCAGTTCCCCAAATACTATTGACTACTAGTAGAAACAACAGTCTAAGAATGAAGATCTGTTTGCTAAAGTTATTAGCTTATCCCTGTGTTTTTAAGTATGACGATACTGAATGGCCCTTTTCAATGTGTTACTAGACGGTCTGGCATGAAACTAATGCAGGGAGAGAAAGCTGTAAAAATTCTTTTGGTCTATGTAGATGATTTGTACTAAAATCTCATTTTCTTCTAGAGTGAGTGTCTCTAGTTACCGTTGTGTATCCCTTGTACTTTTTCCTCTCAGAAAAACATGGCGCATTCCTCTGGAAACTGACAGATGCAGACAGCTGTTAATTAAAAGATGAAGCATACTGTAAATTGGCCTGCACATGGAATGTAGTGTGCACACTTGGACAAAAACAGCACATATGTGTTATGTGTGATCATGCATGGGAATTTCTGAGTTAAGCTAGTAAATGCAATAATGAAGAGCATTGAAAACCACTTTAATTTTACAGTTTCCTTCAAAAATATGGATTACTACCTCCAACTGAGTGACCTGTTTTCTCAGTGGTAATACCAGGTTGCAACACTGCAGTGACATTGTCCTGAGATCTCTTTTCCCCATTGACAGAGGTGTATGCTTCTTTGGAAGTACTGAGGTTTGTTTTGACTTAGTGAGGGAATGTGGCTTATGGCCTCCAGTGAGGAATAAAGGAGGTTGTGTTGGCAAGGGAGTAGTACCTTCTACATATTTTAAATTACAGGAGGAATTGGCTCTTGTCAGAATAAAACCTCACTCATTGTGTTTGTGCTTTTCCAAATGTTCTTAGGGATCCAAATTACGGAGTTGCCATTTTAAAGTACTTGCTTTGGTTTCGTACAAGCTACTTAAGCTAATCATTCACTAAAAGTCTTTTAGCAGGATAGGCACATTTTCACGATGCTTTTTCCATTTTACCTTTTGCGATTCTGGCAAGAATTCGGAATATTATATCTCTGTTAAACAGAGTGTCTGTTGCTCAAAGAGCCACTCTCTGTAGTTTTGCCATTTTATTGCCTCAGCACCACAATCACACTTGGTCAGAGAGTGAAGGAGGGAAGCTGTTGTGAAGAAGCTCACAGGCTAGCAAGGCTGTAAAAGTGTGAACAGCTAAGGCACAAAATCATTCCCAGCCATTTCTGAATAGCTTTCCTCTTTATTGCTGTAAAACTAATTTTGAGTATTCCCCTTGAACATTCTGTGTTTATCTACAAACATTCTATGTTTATCTGAAACTAAACAGCAATTCCCAAATCTGAGAAAACTTAGATCTATATGGATCTCTTT
Source organism: Apaloderma vittatum (assembly GCF_000703405.1). Lineage (NCBI taxonomy): Eukaryota > Metazoa > Chordata > Aves > Trogoniformes > Trogonidae > Apaloderma > Apaloderma vittatum. Next base: position 24,470 of record NW_009726835.1, read on the forward strand.
TGTCTTTTTGTAAATGAACAGAAACTTCCTCTTT
>NW_009726835.1:24534-30155 GCF_000703405.1 Apaloderma vittatum
CTTTCCCAAGAAAGTCCTTGATACCTTAATTTGCTTTTTTTAACATTTACAGTAGTAATAATATGAACGTATAATGGTTATTTTTCCTGGCAGATTCTGTGGGGAACCTAATGAGTTTTCCTTGGAGCAGAGCTGAGGGTGCTGACGTTTTTCACATAGAGCTATCATGGAATTATTTGTCATGCTTTTGAACTAAATAGCTGTTGATACAAGCATAGTTTTGGACAAAGTTGAAATTATTTCTCCCTTTTCACAGATAACTTTGTAATGCCACTGTCTGTGCATCTATCCTAGAGGAATGTGCCTATGCAAGCCCTGGAAGGTAAACTCCAGTATACAGGCACTGAAGTGATCTAGGTCTTGGATATTCTAGCAAAGACTGCACAAGTTACTACGTACTGAGGTGACCAGCCCCTACTGCATCCTCCAGCATACTCTCTGTGTTTTCCAAGGATGTGCAGCTACTCTGGCAACATTTCCTAGGGGACTGCATGCCCAGCACAGCTCCTGAAAGGACTCTGTGGGAGAGCTCACTCTTTTAGTGGTCCTACACTAGAAATAGGTGCCTGCTAGAGGGGATGGCCCTTGGCCCTTGCAGAGATATGTCTGTGTCAAACTCTCCCTGAAGGAAGGTGGGAACTGAAGTGAGAACGTGCTTCATCCGCACAGTGAAAAGGAGAAATCTGCTACAGCATCTGTAAGCCTCTGGCTTAATACCTTTCCCAGAAAGTCTGGTTGCCCACCTAGGATTCCTGCTCTGAGGTTCCTGGCTGTGCTCCAAGTCTGAAGTTGATAGATGTCCTGAATCTGCATAGCAACCATCTGCTTAGAGCCTGGGAGGCCATCATCAAGCTCAGAGGTAGTGTGGTGCAGACCTAATATGCACAGCAGATGCCATTTTGTCCTTCAGCAGCTGCTGTGCACATTAACTGCATTTTCTGTCAGCTTGGCCACCCTATTGCCAATACAAATCATACCTTTCCAAGCTATCTTCAGTGCTGACCACAGACAAGCTGTGTGAACATATGAAGTGAGAGAGGAGGGGTTTTTACTTAGTGACAAAATAATGTTTAATGAAAACTGGACTGAAAAAGGCTGCTCTTCCTACCCCTTCCTTTGCAGCCTTGCCTTTGTGTAGCAATGCATAAATAAAATGATTTTTGGCTAACATAATTCACAAAAGCTGTTTCACTCTTCCAAAAGAGTTGACCCCAATGGATGAGATGTGATGTAGTCAGAAGAGAATTACTCTTGGTCCACTGAAGCTTTTTCTGAGAAATATTCTTCCTGTGTGGCATTGCTGGAACTCAGACAGTGTGAACATTTCTAAACAAACAAATTATTATTTTTTTTTTTACTTGTATTCAGCCTGGGTTTACCCAGGAGATGGACTTTGTAGGAAGAGACCATGGACAGCAGAGAGCAGGCCTGGGAGGTTCTGGAGTTCAGGTTCTGAACACCTGCTACAACAGCTCAGACTGTGCTAGAGGAGACTGGGCATAGCTATTTTGTAAAGTCTTTTCTTCTCACTTGTTCAAGTGGTCTCTAGATATCTGTGCTGAGGACTGAGGACAGCTGTTCCAGAAGGGCTGAATTATTCTGTATGAATGAAGAAAACAATATATTTTCCTGGACAAGAATGATATTTCTCATGTCTTGCCATAGTTAGGGCATATGGTGCCTGAAAATTGTGTCTCTGACTGTCTGGGGCAGGGGAGCCTTAACTCCCAGTCACCTTCACATGCCCACCCGCCAAGAAGAGTTCTGCCTTCTTCCTCTCTCTTTGTGACCTTGAACTTGATCCTATACCCAGAGATGGTAATACAACTTGGCCTTGGATTCCTTTACAGGGGATCACTTTCTCCATATCAGACAGGTTACTTTCCCTTTTGTAGTGCAAAGAGGCCCTGCAAAAGCTGTGGGGAAAGCTGTGAGGCAAGGATGGGTGATAGCACAAATTGGACAGAGCAGATCATGTAGCATCATATGGCAGACTTATGGGGTATGGCTGGTGCGGATGAACAAGGAGCCGGTCTAGAAGGGCATCATGCCTCAGAGTTACAATCTTTCTTAAGCTGGGCTCTGTGCTCTAAAAGTTTGTGCTGTGAATACCAACAGAGCATTCTGGCCTGCTAGAAAAGCAAGAAGGCACAGCTTATTTTTCTGGTCATCTATGAAAAAGAAAGATTAAAAAAAGAATCAAAAGTAATTCAAGACTGGCTTCACATTTAATCAGTAACACTATGCAGAGCTCCCACAGTCATTAAGTCAGCTTGTTTGTAACATATCGCAGAAGAATCTGACAAGATTCAGCAGATGAAAATGTATGCTTAATTCTACCCTTTGGAAATCCAGCTTTCAGCTGCCTTTTTACATTATAAGATTAAAAAAAAAAAAAAAAGAGAGAAGTGGTCATTTATTTTCCATTACAATGTATTTAGTAGAAAATTCTCTCCTGTTTGGTGGGAGATAGGTATGGAAATATGAATAGCTGAGTGGAAAGTAAAAGTAAAATAATAAATACCTACATGAATGCAGCTTTTCCATCACAGAGCCTTTAGAAAGGCTAGTTAAGTAGGGAATATGCAAATAAGAAATTACTTTCAAGAGGAAAAAAAGCTGTGTGGTTTTGGTTTGGATTTCTTCTTTTTTTTTTTTTTTGTCATTTTCCAGGAGGGAAGTTGAGAGGAGGATTAAAGGGAATCGTTCAACTATGATCAAAGAAGTAGTGGTGTTTGGAATTTTTGCATATTTTTCTCCCTATAACAGAAGAGGCATCTTTGAAAAGTTAATACAAATTATTAGTGATTTTCTCCCATATACTCCCATCCTGGATAGGTCTTTTGCTTCTGATATAGTTTTTGAGAAATCACTCACACAGTAAAGCTGAACTCTACTGCATACTGTTCAGCTGTTAAAAAACTTGAGGTTCATATGCAGCCAGTGAAAGTTCTTTTAGCCTCCACAGAATTTGGAACTAATGTGATTATTGTGCTCTACATTTAGATCTTGACAGTGCCATAAATCAATGACAAATCAAATATCCCAGTCTTTTGGGTATGTTCAACAAAAGGTAATCTTTACCGCATTTTGAAAGCTTAGGAGTCTTATATCATATACAACTTATACACCCTCAGGGTCTTATGCATTCATCTTAAAAGGAAATATGGAGCGCTGGATTTAGATTCTAAATTAATGTTCATTTTTTTTTTGTTTTGTTTCATAATAAGGGTTACTTATCTTTGCTTTGTTCTTTAAAATTGCCTATTGTGTGATGAACAAGAGATTATACTACTGTTCATCTTGGGAAAAATAATTTGAAAGATGATATTTCAAGCTTCCTTATGTTAGGTAGGAATACTAGGGGTAATAATTAAAAAAACTTACACCTCATTCACTGGAGGGTCAAATAAACCCAACTATTTGAATATGTATTTTATGAAAATGCTGATTGTACTTCACAGACAAAATGAAGAGTCCATCTAAGTCTTGTGTTGATTAATATAGCTTTCTGTGATTGGAGAGACAAATTGCATGGTAGTATCACAGATGTCCAGTACGTTCATCAATAGTGTGTGTTATACACACGTTATTTCCACTTTTCTAACTCATTTCTTCAAGGACAACTTCAGACCATAACAACTTAAGACACTCAGAGTTAATTCTGTTTCCTTGGTTACACTTAGTAAGAAAAGCTTCCAACTGAAATAGAATAGACTTCTGGCCATCAAACATTTCTGTATCATATACTAATTTCTTTGCTATTGGCAGTCAGTCATTTTGTGTGAAAAATAAAATATATATTTAAAACCCATTTCAGAATGGAAATTTAGAAGGGAACGGCCACTCTTTCTACAGTCATATTTTCACTGGGATACAAAAATGTTGGATTAGCAGTAACTCATTAAAACATTATATTTGGGGTTGCAGGACAAAAATTCTGGGCATTTATAACCTTTCTGAATGTTGATATTTCTGCCAATCATGCCATACAATTCATGGGATATTGAGTTGGAGAGTTTAAATCAATACTGGCACATTCTAAAATGCTGGACAATAAACCTCCACTTCTTCCAGCACTAATTTAGGAATGTCACTTCCTTTATGTAAGTAGTTCCAATCAAGTGAAAAGATGCCAATCATATGCTTGCGAGATCAGGCTCAGGTATCTTGATACACGTTCCATTGTCTTATTTTATCTTCTATTTTTCTTGGCAGCGAAGGAAATGAGGCATTCTAAATTACTATCTTCATGTCTGCTTCCTCTTTCCATTAATAACTTCTGAATCTGTTGTCCAATTTGAAAGTGCGTGGGGAACGGTATCAGAGATAATGACTTTTCTACCTGCTTTATGAGAATCAGCAGCTGAATAGATGAGGCATCCAAATTAATGTCCTTGTTGAGGGGAGGGCAGGGGAAGAGTTGAGCTGTGGTGTGTTCTTTGGCTGTAGCAGTCTGGCCAGCCATGCCCACAGTTACACGCAATTGCAACATCTATTTTCTTTTGCCAGGTCTCACAGGGCAAATGACCACATGTGGAATTTATAAGCAGAGAATCAGAAAGCTAAATGAACAATGGGCATAGATCTAGGGAAATTAAAAGGGCATAAAATGAGCAATTAATGGAACCACTTGCTTTGTCCTTGTATGGGGCTGTTTCATTGCTAATGTGTTGACAACAGTAATTTATTGTATGAAAAACGGCGAAGTAATAAGGCTTGAAAGTTGATAGGATTTGGGCATCAAAGACTTGTTAGTAAATCATGTTTTTAATTGCACTTCTGAAATAATTAGTATTTTTAGAACTCTGTAGTATTTGGATGCTTAACTTTGAGAATATTTAACTTTCAGAGGACAGGATGGTGCATGTTGCTGTGACCTAACCATATTTCAGTTGCACAAGCCGGTTACAAGTATTTAATGTTTCTGGCAAGTATTACTCGCATATAGGGAATTGTTATTGTGAAAATTTATTATTGGTTTTCAGCTGACTGACTTTCTGCAGTATTTCCCACTGGTATAAACTGCTGCATTCATAGCCTTTTCTTCAGTGCCAGGCAGCACACGGAATGCAAATGATGCATGTTCAATATGGTTGGCTTGCATCGAAATCAATAATGTTGCCAGCACTTGAATGAGCAAAATAATTACAGATATTTCCTGAGGAATTTAATATCTGGATTTTGTTGTATTCCAGGAAAATGCCTTGTAGATAGATGCTTATCTGTGCAGAGTTGTGTTCAGACTGGGTAGCTCCTTGAAGGTTAATCAGGAGATACTTCACCAGATATGGCTTTCCATTCAAGCTCTACAGTCTGTCTCTTTTTGATCCAGAGAGGTGTAATTAGTGTCTATACAGAGAAAGTGAATGAGACTAGAGGGAACCATGGGTATGAGTTTTCATTTTTATCTGGTGCTTTTTGTATTTTCTGGGAAGGAATGGCTGCTTCTAAAGATAACACACAAATCCTCATTCCATGCTGTGCAAAATTATGGTGATTCAAATAAACATATTTTTCAACTTTGGTTGGTTCAGAACTATCTTGAATATATATAGATTCATCACCGTATATATAAGATGCATAGAACAATCATAGAATAATTCAGGTTGGAAAAGACA
>NW_009726836.1:0-1305 GCF_000703405.1 Apaloderma vittatum
CTTCGTGCACACCACGCCGGCCACCAACTCGTGCCTGCACGCTCCCAGCCCCGTCCCTCTCTGCTGACACTCCAGGAGCTGCGACTCGGAGCCTTGGCAGCTCAGCCCCTCCAGCAAGGCCTGGCCATCCCCCTGGCCAAACTGGGCTCCCACAGGGGCTGACTGGGCTGGTCCACAGCCCAACTGCTTGCAGACAACCTCAGCTTCCAGCAGGCTCCATCCGCTGCCGCCACACACCCCGTGCCAGGTCGCGTTGTAGAGGACCTCCACCCGCCCCGCGCAGGGACCGGGGCCATCCTTCACCCGGACCTGCAAGGGCTCAAAGCCTGCAAGAAGGGAATGAAGGGGATGAGACGGCCCCTCCGGCCTCCACAAGGAGGTGGAGAGGAGGCGTGCAAGGCGCATGCAGGTGCGAGAATGGACGTGCGTGCAACGTGCCACCTGCTGCACCATCACGGAACGTTTGAGGTTGGAAGGGACTTCTGGAGATTGTCTAGTCCAACCTCCACCCCTGCCACAGCAAGTTCTCTGAAGCAGATTGCACAGGGTGATGTCCAGGAAGGTTTTGAATGTCTCAAAACTCCACCACCTCTCTGGGCAGCCTGTTCCAGTGCTCTGCTACCCTCACAGTACAAAGTTCCTTGTCATGTTTAGGTGGAACTTCCTATGTTCAAGTTACCCGTTACCTCTTGTCCTGTCACTGGGCACCACTGAGAAAAGGCTGCCCCATCTTCCTGACCACCCCCATTGAAGTGTTTTGTAAGCATTGCCAAGATCCCCCTCAGTTTTCTCCAGTCTAATAAGCCCCAAGTCCCTCAGGCTTTCTTCGTAAGTGAGATCTTCTAGTACCCTCATCATCTTCTTAGCCCTTTTCTGAACCTTCTCCAACAGTTCCCTGTCCTTCTGGAACCAGGGAGCCCATCCCCACCATAGCTCCCTTCCCATCATTGGTGTCCCACCAGCACCCCCAGTCCCATAAAAACCCCCTTTTTTGGGAGCATCTGAGTATTTCCCCCCAACCGCCACCACGGGGGACCACCTGAGCACACGACTCCCGCGTCTTCGTCGTGGTTGCAGTTGTGGGTTCCCCAGCTGTTGAGGTTGCACTGGGAGAAGGTGGTCTCCATGCCAGTGCACTCCACGTCATCCAGCCAGATGGGATCCGACCCGAAACCGAAGTGACCCAAGCCCGGGACCGACACGGCCGTCCCACAGCCCAGCTCCCTGCAGATCACCTTGGCTTCCTTCAGATCCCAGCCATCGTCACAGACGGTTCCCCACTGGTGTTGGTAAAGCACCTCCACT
>NW_009726836.1:1362-1727 GCF_000703405.1 Apaloderma vittatum
AGAAAGGAGGATGGGACAGGGTAAGAGGTCCCCCCCCCCCAAAAAAAAAAACCAAAAGGAAATAAAAAACATCCCCAAACAAGAAGCCAGAGTGCAAAGAGAGAGTCATTATGGTGTGTCCCCACTCAGGAAGGGATGCAAGCTCCCCAGCCCTTCAGAGAAGTGTGGCCGTAGGGATGAACTTCAGTTGCACCTTCAAACCTGAAAATGGTGGTGCCTCCTCCATGCAAGCGAGAGGACCAGGCAATGGACAACAGACTGGGGATGGGGGCGGGGGGTGGTCCCCTCCAGACAGGGCTTGGCTCACTTAGTGCCGAGGGGAGGGGAGGTGTGGTGGTGTCTGCGAGGTGTTGGTTATAGAATCA
>NW_009726836.1:2531-11896 GCF_000703405.1 Apaloderma vittatum
ATCAGCCACCCCGCCCAGTTTTACATCATCAGCGAATTTGCTCATCTCCTCATCCAGGTCGTTATGAATGGTGTTGGGAACTTCGTGCTGGGTTGGGGACAAGCCTGGCCAAAAAGAGGCTACGACCTTTGCCAACTTTCCTCGCCTCCCGAAAAAAAAACATGCCTTTCCAGGACCAGCACCCCCCTAAAGGCAGCCAGATGTAGGATGGATCCTCCTGTCCCCTTCCATCCCCCTGTCAGACCCCTGGTATCGCAGGACGAGTCATACCCGAGCACCTCACGCCGGCATCTTCTCGGTGCTGGCAGTTACTCTGTCCCCAGGGACGGGCTCGGCACTGGTGAAGATGCTCCTCGCTTCCGGTGCAGTCCACGTCGTCCAGCCAGATGTTCCCCGTCCCCTCCCCAAAGTGAGCTTGGTTGAGGACCGCCTCAGCCGTTCCGCAGCCCAGCTGCCGGCAAACCACTGCCGCGTCGTTCAGGTCCCAGCCGTCGTCGCAGACCGTTCCCCATTGCTGCTTGTAAAAGATCTCCACCCTCCCGGCACAGCGGTTGGGTCCTTCGACCAGGCGGACCTCTGCCACCTCTGCCACTTCTGTGGAGAGAGGAGCCATCAGAGACGCAGCATTTTTGAGGACAAGAGGACTGACCGAGGGGTCCAGGACCCTAGGCCGGGCTGCAAACCTCGGGCAGATGCTCAGTTATGGTGGGATGGGAAGACAGAACCCAGCCCAAACCCTGCCCACAGGGACATGCAAGGCAGGCATGGCCTTTGGGGCTTCATAAGCACCCTCAGGCACCTATGGTTGGCTTCCAGACTTAGTCTCTAATGAGGGAGAAATAAATTCCCTTTCTGGAGCCTCACCAGGACCCAGCAGAATTGTAGTGTAACCTATACTCGAAACAAGGCATTCCTCCTCCGTTCCCTGCTCAACTGTGGCAAGGACGGTTGAATCGGGGCAGCTCTGGGGGATGGGGCCCAACAGCGTCTGCCAAGGGAACAAGCCCCCATGCCCTTGAAATCTTCCTGCAGCCAGTGCTCCTGGGGTCCAGTTGGAGTTCAAAAGCCTTTTTGGGAGGGGAGTGAGCAATTCCAAACTGTGCTTTTAGGACTCCGCAGGAATGACCATCACCTGAGCAGACCACGCCAGCGTCCTCTTCGTGGGTGCAGCCGTTGACTCCCCAGGGCCTGGCCGGACATTCCTCAAGGGTGCTCTCCCCACCGGAACAGGCCACCCTGTCCAACCAGATGGGATCCAGCCCCTTCCTGAAGGAAGCCCTTCCCGGGGCCGAGAGGGCAGGCCCACAGCCAAGCTGCCTGCAGACCACTGCCGCATCTAACAGGTCCCAGCCGTCGTCGCACACTGTCCCCCACTGCTGGTTGTGGAAGACCTCCAACCTCCCGGCGCAGCGATGTAGACCACCCACGAGACGGACAGACGTCGTGTTGGCTGTGTCGGCATCTGGAAGCACTGCAGAAATGTCACGGTGTGTTGAGGGCACACACAGTGATGATGGCAGTGCCCGGAGAGGGGTCAAAAGAACCCTCCACCTCAGGAAGGGTTTGACTGTCCCACAGCTGCATCAGCATGTGGGATGGATACCCCCAGGACACCCCATGTTGAGCAATGGGACATACCTGAGCACACCACGCCGGCATCTTCTCCGTGCTGGCAGTTGTTGTGTCCCCAGGGACGGGCTCGGCACTGGGCAAGGGCATTCTCAGTCCCGGTGCAGGCCACGTCGTCCAACCAGATTCTCCCCGTCCCCTGCCCGAACTCAGCCCGTATGGTGGCTAACCTGGCACTGCCACAGCCCAGCTGCCGGCAGACCACCGCGGCATCCTTCAGGTCCCAGCCATCGTCACAGACCGTCCCCCACTCCCCGTCATGGAACACCAACACCCTCCCGGCGCAGCGGTGTGGCCCATCCACGAGCTGCAGTTCGACTGAGCTGGAGTTGCCTGATTTTGTGGAAAGAGGAATAGGTGGCTTGAAGAGTAGCATCACGTCCCTGGACCACCCTCTTCTTACCCGCAAGCCTGGACCACCCCCAACCATGTGCCCTCAGGGAGGAGTAGGACAGGGCCAGCGGTTGGGCATTGGTAATGTCAACGTGGCCGGATGCTGCTGTTTTACTGTGAGGGACAAAACCCCAGGTGTGATGCCTGCCTGTAGGGATTGGCTTGGAAAGACTTTTAAAGACCATCCAGTCAAACTCCCCTTCCATGGGCAAAGACATCAGGTTGCTCAAAGCCACATCCAGCCAGATTTTGAACACCTCCAATACAGGCTCATGGAATGGTTTAGATTGGAAGGGACCTTCAAGATCATCTTTGTTCCAATGCTCCCCCACCATGGGCAGGGGCACCTCCCACTAGATCAGGTTGCTCCAAGCCCTGTTCAACCTGGACTGGAACGCTTCCAGGGAGGGGGCTTCCACAATCTTCCCAGGGCAACCTTTTCCAAGGTCTCACCACACTCACAGTGAAGAATTTCTTACTAAAGTCTATTCCAGATCTATCCACTTCCAATTTAAACCCCCTTCCACTTGTCCTGCCACTACAGGCTTTGGTAAAAAGTCTCTTTCTGTCTTTCCCATCAACCCCTTCTAAATACTGGAAGGCTGCTATAACGTCTCCCCTTGGAAGTCTTCTCTTCTCCAGGCTGGACAAGCCCAGCTCTCTCAGCCTGTCCTCACAGTGGAGGTGCTCCAGCTCCCTGATCATCTTTGTGGCCTCCTCTAGACCCACTCCAACAGGTCCATGTCCTTTTTATGTTGGGGGCCCCAGAGCTGGACTCAGAACTGCAGGTGAGGCCTCACCAGAGCAGAAGAAAGGGGCAGAATCCCCTCCCTCAACCTGCTGGCCATGGTTCTTTTGGTATAGCCCAGGAAGTGGTTGGCTTTGGGCTACAACCACACATTACCAGGTCACGTCCATCTTTTCACCCAGCAACACCCCCAAGTCCTTCTCTGCAGGGCTGTTCTCCATCCCTTCACCCCCAGACTGAACTGATACTGGAGGCTGCCCCGACCCAAGTGCAGGACCTTGCTCTTGGCCTTGAGGTGAAGCTCCTGGAGCTACGGGTGGATGAGAGCTGCAAGAAACCCCCGCACCAGCCCAGCATCTCCTCTGAAGGTGACCAGCCTCCTGGCCCTGGGTACTGGCAAGCCCCGTCCAGGCTCTCACCCGCGCACACCACGCTGGCGTCCTCTCCGTGGTGGCAGTTGTGGATGCCCCACTTCTTGGCATGGCAGTCGAAGAAGGCGGTTTCCCTCCCATTGCAGTTGACGTCGTCCAGCCAGATGGGGCCAGCTCCCCACCCGAACCGAGCCGAGATGGGGGCCGAGAGGGCGGTCCCGCAGCCCAGCTCCCGGCAGACCACTGCCGCGTCGCGTATGTCCCAGTTGTCATCGCACACAGTCCCCCACTCGTTGTTGTAAAAGACCTCGACCCTTCCGCTGCACTCGCTCAAACCACCCACCAGGCGGAGCATGGGGATGTTGGTCATTCCTGAGCCTGAAAAATACCCCCCAAATGGGCATTATTAGGGATATTCTTGTGTGTTTTCATGCCTCTGGGTTGGAGAGGGCCAGTGTGGGTGATGTTGCTTCAGCAAACTTCTACGACCCTTTGCCCTTTATCGAGGGACTTGCAGTAAAACAAGCACCACGTGTTTTGCAGGGTGGAAGGATCTGCGGAAGATCTCTTCCACCAGTTGCACCCCAAAGGTGGTTGCACCCTGGTTAGGAGGTTGGGACAGGAGAAGGAACACGTGTCTCCACCTGAAGATCAAGATGTTGGCAAGAAAGGATGCACAAGGGTGCTCCCCAGCATTTCTTCATGTGTTCCTTCTGCCTCTGCATCACCTAGGTTCACCTAGTGCTACTCGCTTCTTGACCTAGAGAAAGTGGCAAAGGATCTTCTTCTGGTTGTCCCTGAGCGCTGCTGACTGCCACGTTGGCCTGCCCACGGAGGCTGACCTTCTAAGGCCAAGGCTAGTTAGTTCAGGATCTGCACATGGTGGCATTTTACAGCTCTCCCTCCTCTTGAGCTACAAGGGGGCACAGCACCCATGCACCCTCCTCTCCCGAGGGGTGCAGGTGCTTTGCTCCATGAAGGGGTCTTGGACACCTCCAGTGGTACCAGATACTGAGGTACGTCTTAAGCCAAGCTGCCTTTCTCCCAGTATATCTTATTTTTACCTGTCTCTGAACACTGTTATTTTAACATGGTTTCTACCATCTGGGCAATTGATTGGCCAGCTTGTTCCCAAACTGCTCCCAGCCTGCAGAAGAGCAGAGTTTGGCCCATCTTGGAATCAGAGAATCATTAAGGTTGGAAAAGACCTTTAAGATCATCAAGTCCAACCACCAGCCCAATACATCCATGACCACTAAAATATGTTCTGAAGTGCAGCATCTACACATTTTTTGAAGACCTCCAGGGATGGTGACTCCACCACTGCCCTCAGCAGCCTGTTGCAATGATTTGCCACTCTCTCAGGATGAAAATTACTCCTAAAATCCCATCTTACAGAGAAAGCACATGATGAGGGTTACCTGAGCACAGGACACTAGCGTCTTCCACGTGGTTACATGTATGTTTCCCCCAAGGCTTGACCGGGCATTCAGCGAGGGTGGCTTCTGTCCCGATGCATCTCACTCCATCCAACCAGATGGGGCCAGATCCTTGCCCAAACCTGGATAAACCCGGGGCTGACACCGCCTTCCCGCAGTCCAGCTGCCGGCAGACCACGGCCGCATCGTTCAGGTCCCAGCTGTCGTCACAGATGGTCCCCCACTGATGGTTGTGAAAGACCTCCACCCTGCCAGCACAGCGGTGAGGGCCGTTCACCAGCCGCAGGGCTTCCGAGCTCCCCAGGTCCACGTCTAAAACAGAATCAGAGGACAATCAATCCTTGACAGAAATGGCAATGGCCAACAACATGGTGGACCTCCTCTTGCAAGATCTCCACCAACACGTAGCATTTCTGCTACTGCTGCAGCCTGGGTGTGCATGCCTGAACACCTCTCAGGACAAAGCCTGCTAAGACCATGCCTAGTAGATGGTGATCTTGGCCAAATTACTGAGGAGCTCCCACAACATGAGTGTCTTCATGGGGGGAAGCAGACAAGGAGACACTAAGTGCGTTGTGCACTTGGGCAAGGAACAGCTCGGTGAAGAGGAGGGCACCCTCATTTGTAAAGTTTGCAAAATGACATGAAACTGGGCAAGTGTGTTGTTCTGCTGGAGAGCAGGAAGGCTCTACAGAGCGATCTGGACAGGCTGGATCAATGAGCCAAGTCCTGGACTTTGCTCACAACAACCCCCCAGCAGTGCTACAGGCTGGGGGGAGGAGCGCCTGGAAAGCAGCTGAGGACCTGGGCACGTTGGTCAACAGTGGCTGAAGATGAGCCAACAGTGTGCCCAGTTGGACAAGAAGGCCAACAGCATCGTGGCCGGCATCAGGAATCATGTGGCCACCAAGATCAGGGCAGAGATTGTCCCAATGTACTCGGCACTGGTGAGGCCACACCTCAAACCCTGTGTTGAGTTTTGAACCCCTCACTCCAGGGAGGACATTGAGGTCCTGGAGTGGATCCAGAGAAAAGCAACAAAGCTGAGGAAGGGTCTGGAGAACAAGTCTGAAGAGCATCTGAGGGAACTGGGGTTGTTCAGCCTGGAGAAAAGGGAAAAACTTTGTCTCCCCAACTACCTGAAAGGAGGTTGTAGTGAGGTGGAGGTTGGTCTCTTCTCAAAAGAACTAGCAATAGGACAGGAGGAAATGGGCTCAGCTTGCACCAGGGGAGGTTTAGATTGGATATTAGAAAAGATTTCTTCACCCAAAGGGTTGTCAAGCCATGGGAACAGGCAGGGCAGTGGTGGAGTCACCATTCCTGCAGAGATTTAAAAGCTGCGTACCCATGGTGCTCAGGGACATGGGTTAGCGATGGGCCTGGCAGTGCTGGGTTAATGGTTGGATCCAATGATCTTAGAGATCCTTTCCTAAACGGTTCCATGGTTGACTCCCTGAGGACCAGAGACTGTGTGGTGGCACAGACCAAAAAAAAAATCCCAACCACGGGGACATCTGCAACGCTGGCGTGCCAGGTCTCTTTGGGTCTGGTGGAAAGCCTGCGTTTTACAGGCTTGGGATTTCTGGGTATCCCAAGCTTGGGATTTTTGACTCACTTTGCCTGAGCAAACCCAGGGACTGCTCAACCTCAAAACAGAAAACACCTTCTGCTTCTTGGTAGGACTGCAGGGATAAGGGGTAGATAAGCCAGGAACAAGGAGAAGCTGGATGGTCCTCCCCAGAGGAGGAGTGATGCCCAACTCACCGCCACTGACCTGCAGCCACGGAGCACAAGACACCTGCATGCTCCTTCGACTTGCAGCTCTTGGCACCCCAGAACTTGACCTTGCATTCGAAGAGGGCCTTCTCTGTCCCGGTACACTCCATGGCATCCACCCAGATCGGGCCATCTCCTGTCCTAAACTGGGTGGCCGACCGTGCCTCGCCGCAGCCCAGCTGCTGACACACCACCTGGGCTTCGGGAAGGTCCCAGCCGTCGGTGCAGATGCCCCCCCAGCTCTGATTATGAAACACTTCAACTCTCCCAGAGCACGGGTCTGAGCCATTCACCAGGTGGAGTTTTCCGAGGTCAGCAATGCCTGATCCTACAACATCAGAGAACATACACATGTTAAGGAGATACCTTCTAGACCCATGAAACCTCCACCTGCCAGCAACAGGTCTACACCAGAGGATGAGCAGCGCTGGGGGGAAGTCAAGGATGCTCTTGCATCTTGTGGAGTCAAAGATGCTGTTGTGATGACAGAAAGGGCAGGTATTTGAGATTTGGTGTGGCCTGGCTTAAATGGTGTCCAAGGCTTGATTAGCATGAGCTTGACCACTCTGTAGTCAATGAACCTTGTATAATTTGCCCTCCTAAAGCAGACACGCAGGACAGGGGCCAGTCACCAAGACATAGGTGCTATTTTGGACTTCTGGGATGCCTCATGCGCTGCTCCTGAAGGGCACAGGATTTCCTGTAGGATCTCTTCACCCAACCAGGGTGAGATGCTGCCTTCCCTTGCTGGGGTGACTGAATTCAATGCTGGCCATCTCGGTCAGCCACACCCTGGTACCAAGCAAAGTTCACTCTGATATTAAGCAACCTGGTTGTAACCCAGTGTCCCCAGGTTCTTAGCTGTCACTAAAATGAGTTGTGGGGTCCCTCTGGCAGAAAGTCAGAACTAGAGAGAAGAGAGAGTGAGAAATGGGCTCTCGTGGGCTCATGCAGCTCTCAAGCATTGTGAGCTACATCTACCATGGATCAACCAAAGCTGTTGGAGTCAGAAGACCCATTTATGCCACAGCCTGCCCTGCTGTGAAGAAGTAGGTGTCCCTGCTGTAATTTTCCTGGTGGAAATGGTCTCTGACCTGTGTTGCCTGCTAGGATTCATGATAATTCTGTCCAGAAGCATGCCAGAGGTCATATTTTTAGCAAAACGGGCCGGCATATATTTTAATGTCTGCGCACAGCTGCCCTCATCCACCAGGAGGGACCATAAGGCTTCAGAGCAGCCCCTTGTGGTCCAAGCTGGCTGTGAGCTGTTCATGTACCTCAAGCCCTCGCACCCAGAGGGGAAAACAGAGTCAAAGCCCAGCATGAGAGGACCTGATTTGCCGAGGGAAGTGGTGGAGTCTCCATACCTGGAGGGTTCAAAAAATGTGTAGACATGACACTTCAGGACATGATTTAGTGGTCATGGTAGTACTGGGTTGGCAGTTGGACTTGATGATCTTAGAGATCTTTTCCAACCTTCATGATTCTAGGAATCTAGAATTCTAGGATTCTACCTGAGCACACCACGCTGGCATCTTCTGCATGCTGGCACCCGTGGAGCCCCCAGGCCTTGGCTCTGCATTCGGAGAGGGCTGCCTCAGTCCCTGTGCACAGCACATTGTCCAGCCAGATGGGTCCCTGTCCCCGGCCGAAGTGAGCCCGTCGCGGAGCCAATACCGCCGTCCCGCAGTCCAGCTGCCGACACACCACCTTGGCGTCCGCGAAGTCCCAGCCGTCGTCGCACACCGTCCCCCATTTCCCATTGTGAAACACTTCGACCCTCCCGGCGCAGTGACCTGGGCCATCGACCAGCCGGACTGGGGCGAAGTTGGAAACGGCCGAGCCTGTGGACAGGCAGGGAGATGCTCAGAGCATCCAACCCCTTCACAGGAGGAGGGAGGACCTGCCCTTTTCTGAGGTAGCTGGTGCTGCGTGTTTGCATCGCCTCAGAACGCACAGCACCACATCCCCACCTCATGGAGGGAATTCTCAACAGAGTTTAGGGATCCTTGACCCCACAGCAAAGGGACTGAAGCTGGCATCTGGCTCCCATGTGGGATGGGGGGTGTTACTGGTGCATCCTGACCCACTGGTGCCAGAGTAAGACCCACCTGAGCATACGACGCTGGCGAGTTTTCCGTGGCTGCAGCTTCTCACTCCCCATGGGCTCAACCGGCATTTTGTGAGGGCTGACTCCGTCCCCTGGCAGTTCACGTTGTCCAGCCAGATGCGTGAGGGTCCAGTGTCAAAATCCCCTCCCTCAAGTTCTGGCAAAGCCGTCCCACAGCCCAGCTGCTGGCACACGACCTCAGCGTCCTGCTTATCCCAGCCGCTGCTGCAGATGGCTCCCCACTCCTCCTGGTAAAACACCTCAACTCTGCCAGCACATCGGTTTGAGCCATTTGCCAGTCGGAGATAAGCCGGCTCGGGGATGATTGAGTCTGCAAACACCCAAGGAGAGTTATTAATTAATGCCTTCAGACCGTTCACCACTCTCAACATGCTTATCCCATCACAGTTAAGCTCCCAGACCCTGTCAAAGCTGCCAAAAGGTACAGAGGATGGGAGAAATGGAGGGGTGGAACTCAAAACTCCCCCTTGGAGCACCCTGCACTGAAGCATCTCCCTGCAAGAGGCCGGTCCTGCATCCTCCTGGACCGCAGCTTCCCTCCCCACATGAATTGCTCGCAGTGTGGGTTGCAGTCAATGCGCTGCCCTGCAACAAGTTCCACCTATTGTTGGAGCTGGAGGGGTTGGAAAAAGGGTTCCCCGCAGGAATGTCTCCCATCACCTTAAAGAAACACCTTGGGGTGGGAAGAGCAGCCCACCAGTGGGACCATCAGATGCAGGGAGAGCCTGGGAAAACCCCACTTGGCCGCTAACAATGACCCCCAATCTCACCTGTGGTGTGCAGACCTATCGTCGTGACACCCACCCCACTCCCGCCGCCTTGTGTTGGTCACCTGAGCAAACCACGCCAGCGTCTTCCCCGTGGTAGCAGTTATTGAT
>NW_009726836.1:11927-14631 GCF_000703405.1 Apaloderma vittatum
CCGGGTGTGCCAGGAGGACAGCCCGCTCTCTGTCCCCGTGCAGTTCGTCTCGTCCATCCAGATGATGCCATTGCCGCGGCCAAACTGACCCCCGCCAGGAGCCGACAGCGCTCGCCCACAGTCCAGCTGCCGGCAGACAACCTCGGCGTCCAGCAGGTCCCAGTTGTCGTCGCACACCGTCCCCCACTGCTTCTTGTGAAAGATCTCCACTCTGCCGGCGCAGCGGCTGGCATAGTGCACCAGCCGGGCCTCGTCAAGAGTTATCTAAAAGAGGGAAATACGGGTAAGGGCTCTCACGCTGCGACCCTCTGGGTAAAGAAAACCACCCTGGAACTTTCTCAGGTGTATAGCACCCAGTGCTGCAGGCCCGCCACAAAAAGGGGCATCCCCCAGTGCTGGCTGGCCACTGGGTGATAGGCTGTGAGCTACATCGTGGCCGTATCCCACCCACGGCATCAGAAGACACCCAAAATTCCTCCAGCCCTTCCCCCTGACATCCCAGGACACCCCGCGATGGAAACGTCCGCGAAGAGCACACATCGTCTCCGAGGGCTACTTGTGGAGATGGAAAATCAAGGTGGTGGAGCAAGATCCACAACTTCTCCCACCGTGGGGCTCCCCAAGGCGTTTACCTGCACACACCACTCCAGCTTCTCTCCCACGGTGACAAGTGCTGTTGCTCTGGGTCTTCGTTTTGCATTCAGACAGGGTGGCCTCTGTGCCCGTGCAGCTCACGCTGTCGGACCACATATTCCCGGATCCTTGCCCGAAACGCGACCCACTGTGTGCTGACAGCGCTCTCCCGCAGCCGATCTGCCTGCAAACCACTCGAGCCTCGGCCAGGCCCCAGCCCTCGTCACATACGGACGCCCAGGAGCCGTTGTGCGTCACCTCCACCCTGCCTTCGCAGTGCGATGAACCATTTTCCAGGCGGAGCAACTCGGTTGTGGACAAACCTGAAGCTGCCAAGGACACGCAAAGGTAAGGACACCAGGAGGGATGTGCTTCGCCTCTGGCCCGAGCATCCTCCATCTGCATTGAGTGCCCAGATTGGACACTCACTGCCCACAGCACTCAGCATCCCCTTAGAAGTGAATTTTGAGGGGTGGCTTTGTTGAGGGGCTTTGTTGCAAAGTCATTTTATTGCAAAGTCACCTTATTGCAAAGTCACCTTATCTTCAAATAATAGATTGAGTTGGGTTAGAAGGGACCTTTAAAGGTCCATCTAGTCCAACTCCCCTCTAGTGAGCAGGGACATCTTTCAACAAAGCAGGTTGGTCAGAGGTCCATCAAGCCTGACCTTGAATATCTCCAGGGATGGAGCCTCCACCACCTCTCTGGGCAACCTGTGTCTGTGTTTCACCACCCTCACTGTAAAAAAAGTCTTCATAATATCTAACCTAAATCTACCTTCTGTTAGTTTAAAACCATTATGCCTTGTTTTATTGCTAGAGGTCCTACTAAAAAGTCTGTCCCCATCTTTCTTATAAGTATTGAAAGGCCTCAAGAAAGTCTCCCTGGAGCCTTCTCTTCTCCAGGATGAACAGCCCCAACTCCAGCCCTCTGATCATTCTTCTGGCTTCCTCTGAACCTGCTCCAACAGTTCCATGTCCTTTTTATGGTAGGGGCTCCAGAGCTGGGCACAGACTGCAAGGTGAGGTCTCCCCAGAGCAGAGCAGAGGGGCAGAAGACTTTCCCTCAGCCTGCTGGCCACACTGCTTTGGATGCAGCCCAGGATACGACTGGATTTCTGGGCTGTGAGCGCACATTGCTGCCTCATATTCATTTTTTTATCCACCGGTTCCCCCAAGTCCTTCTCCATTTGGCTGCTTTTCATCCTTTCATTCCCAAGCCTGTATTGATACCCAAGGTTTCCCCAACCCTGGAGCAGGATCTTACAGCAAAGGCTCTTTTTTTGCAAAGTCACCTTATTTCAAAGGTTCTTTCCTGCTCTGTCTGTGCAGCCCAAATAAAAGAGTTGAGATACGCAGGCACCAAAAACTCCATTAAAAACCATCATGGGACAGACCTAGTCTGTCTGGATGGGCAGAAAATGAGGAATCATAGAACCATGGAATGGTTTAGGTTGGAAGGGACCTTCAAAGTCATCTCATTCCATGGGCAGGGACACCTCCAGTCAGACCAGTTTGCTCCAAGCCCCGTCCAACCTTGAAAGGAGGGTGAGTTATGCCTGCAGAAAGCTTTGTGTGATCCAGCCTAGTTGCCCCCAGGCTCTGGGACCGGTTCTCCGTAATTCACGCATGTCACTGCAAACGAACGGCCCTTTCCTACTGCAAAGGGGACGTGAGGGTCAAGCATGCTTGGGGAGGGGGGTGTGCAGCAGCCATCCCATGATACCTTAAGAAACCCTGCAAGTCTGACGTTGACCCCTTGAGGTGAGTTACCTGAACATATCACTCCGGCATCCTCGCCGTGGAAGCAGTTGTTTTCCCCCCACGCGCTGGCCCGGCAGTCCAAGAGGGTGTCCTCAGAGCCGGTGCAGTTCACCTCGTCCAACCAGATGGGATCGTGACCTCTCCCGAAGTGAGCCCCGCCGGTGGCCTTCAGCGCTGTCCCGCAGCCCAGCTGCCGGCAGACCACTGTCGCATCGTTCAGGTCCCAGCCGTCGTCGCAGACAGTCCCCCACATGTGGTTGTGGAGAACCTCAACCCTCCCAGCAAAGCGGTTGGGGCCGGTCTGCAGC
>NW_009726836.1:14705-15074 GCF_000703405.1 Apaloderma vittatum
TGAGGGTTGCTGGGTGGTGCACAGGTTACCTGAACACTCGACGCTGGCGTCCTCCACGTGGTGACAGTTGTGTTCCCCCCATGGCCTGGCTTGGCATTCGGCGAGCTCCCTCTCCTCCCCGGTGCAGTTGACCTCATCCAACCAGATCTGTCCTGTCCCTTCTCCATACCGAGTCCCTGGTGCCACTGACAGCACTGTCCCGCAGCCCAGCTGCCGACAGACAACCCGACCCTCGGGGGAACCCCAACCATCATCACACACTGTCCCCCACGTCCCGTTGTGGAGCACCTCCACCCGCCCAGCGCAGCGGCCGGGGCCACCCATCAGGCGAAGGGACTCCCCTGGGTTCTCAGCAGCTGCACCTGCAAA
>NW_009726836.1:15134-15966 GCF_000703405.1 Apaloderma vittatum
TCAGCTTTGAGATGGCTCCTGCGCTCTCCAAAAAAAAAGGGGTTCAGAGGTGGTTTTGACCACCCCACACCTTTCCTTGGGCATCTCAGATGGCCCGGGGAATCTGTAGTCAAGTGAACCCCATCTCTACGTCTAAACCCTGAGTTTAACCATCTTCCCTGGTTGGCCAGGGAAGTTGTGGATGCCTCATCCTTGGAAGTGCTCAAGGCCAGGCTGGACGGGGCTCTGAGCAACCTGATCTAGTCGGAGATGTCTCTGCCCATGGCAGAGGGTTGGAACTAGATGATCTTGAAGGTCCCTTCCAACTCAAACCACCCTGTGATTCTATGACATTATGAGATGTGTTTCCAGGAGGCGGGGCTTAGGTTCTGATTAATGCTCAGTTCAGTGTTAGTATTCCAGACTACTAATGCGATGCACCAACGCGCCTTTGATAAGGCAGCGCCCCTTGAATCACACGGCCGGCCTTCACCAGAGTGCCAGTGCCAACGGGGACTCACACGGCCAGATTGGAATTAAATAAAGATTATTGAAGCAACAGATACACAAATTTGTTTTGATTGTCGTTTTTTTACACATGCAAAAATTACAATTATATTAGATTATGAGCAGCTCTATAAGGATTTCCTAAGTATCCCGCAGCAGCACTTGGTGAGACTTATTCAGACCTTACCCAAAGGTGTCCCTGTTGGGAGGAAAAGAGGCTCAGCCCATCAACTGATCCCAGGAGTCAGAAGTGGTCCGTAGTGGTATTTCCCCTGATGATGGCTGGATCTTCCCTAAGAGACCCCCTCTCTTGGACCTTTTTATACCATTTGTCACCTTTCAGGTG
>NW_009726837.1:0-31027 GCF_000703405.1 Apaloderma vittatum
GCAGGAGGCTCGGGGCGCTTGTTCTGATGGAAACCTTTGTGCGTGCCTCTAACTACCTCTCCTCTCCAGAATGAAGGGGGAGAAAAAAAAAAAAAGGAAGAAAATTACGGGAGGGGTTGCAGTTCAGTCTGGGCTGCCATAGGTGAGTTTTCAGAACTGTAATTCCTACCCGTGAGATAAAGCAAAACTGGGGGCAAATCCTAGAATCATAGAAACGTCAAGGTTGGAAAGGACCTGAGGATCATCAAGTCCAACCTTCAGCCCTACACCACCCGAACACTAAACCAGCTCCTGAAGTGCCACATCCAGCCGTTTTTTAAACACGTCCAGGGATGGTGACTCCATCACCTTTCTGGGCAGCCCATTCCAATGCTTCACCACCCTTTCGGTGAAGAAGTTTTTCCTAATATCCAATCTAAACTTCCCCTGGCACAGCTTGAACTCGTTCCCTCTTGTCCTATCGCTACTCACTAGGGAGTAGAGGCCAACACCCGTCTCACTACAGCTGCCTGTCAGATATGCTACTTCAGGATAGGCTACTAGATCAACTATTGCTTCTTAAATGATTGTGTGTCTCAGATGAAATACAGCTGTTGCCAAGTCTCTGTGCCCCTGGCTTTGACTTCTTGCAGCCTTCACTTCGCACTCAACCTAGGTCCAAGCATTCAATCTCCCTGCTGAGCCCCCTTTATTAGGATTAGCACTTGTGTGCACCCTGCCCCTGTACAGAAGCAGGACACACTTCTTTGCACTTAAACCAAGTTCATCACATACTTTAAACAGAGACCAAGGAAGAAGAAAGTCTACACAGTCAGTTCTTCAAGAAGTGGGAACTTAACATCCTTCTTCCCAATGACACCTTGGTCCATTTTACCTGTAAATAGATACTTCACCAGTCACCGCCTTCATTAGCTTCCCATCAATTTCAATGAGAGCTAGCACAAGCTTTTAAAACCTGGTGACTACTCAAGTAAGACAAGGACTTCTCCAGAACAGACAGGAGCTTTTAAAAGCATCAAGACCTCAGATCTTGAGATATCTGATGGAGATAAAGTACATCAGTGTTATCCGGTCAAATCTGTGTTTTCTGCATGAAGAAGCCAAAGAAGAGTTGTTCTGCAGAGCAACAGGCAAAAGTATGGGTACAATTTTTTTTTTGCCCCCAAACCCAAAAATCTTGGAAAACTCTCCAATCCACCGTGAAACAGTTCTAATATACAAAGTACCCAGAGCACGTGACACAGCGTTTATCCTGAGTGCATGCCAACTTTATCCAGACTGAAGGCGAGCAGAAAACGCCCACATAAACATAAAGGTAACCTGGCGGAGAGGCACGGCCTGCTTCAGCAGAAGTGTGCCCGTACAGGGATAATGCTTCAAACATCATGAACGTGGAGTAGAATGAGCTTAAGCTAGATCGGTGCACCACATCGTGGCCACAGCTTCTTTGATCTGATATGGGAGAGCTCAAAACTAAATTAAATAGCATCATTGGACTATGTTCTTACTTGTTAAAGAAGAATTTTCTACTAGCTAATGAAAATGTCACCGTTCCAGTCCAAGAGGGCTCACGATCTTGAAGAAAATCCACAGCTAAACTGGGGGATGTTTTCCATCCCTTGAGATTGCTGCTTGCCATTAAAGGCTACCAAAGACCTTGGTGTAAGAAGAGATGCAGAGACACCCTGTGGTGGCAAAAATAACATGATCAGAATAAATTCAACCAGCTTAAATTTTATTTAATTGAGACACAGAACTGGATTAGAAAGACTGCATCCCGGGGACACAGAGAAACCTTTCCAAGTTGCTAGTCCTGTCCTTTCCTCTCTCCAGACCTCCTTTCCCGTCTTGCATCTTCTGCCCTCTGTGTTTGCATGACAGTCCCTGCCACAAAGATTTTAACCTCTTGTTCTGTTTGGTTCTTTTACCCCAGGGGATATCAGCTGGCTCCAGGCTGCTCTGTGCTCCTGCAGTTAGAGGGAAGGCTGGGGAAATGCTCTCTTTCTGGAAAATACTTTCCTGCACCTTCGCCTGCGAGACTTGGGTAGGGAAAACTATCAGTGTCGTTTGTATATTGTTGTTGGTTTGGGTTTTGTTTTGGTTTTTTACCCTGTCCATAAGTCATACTTTGTCCTGAAATCGTATAATAAAGTAAATCTCAGGACTAGCCACAGTAACGCTATTATTGGTTACTTTGGCTCACAAACCAAAAGAACACTATAGCTGTTGCTATGCAAGAAAGGTGACGGCAATTAATTGGTATACTGAAAGCGATGGTAATCAAGTTTCACAAGATTTAAGCAAAAAAGTAAAGCAAGGCAAAGAAATCAATTATTCAGATACTGGGTATTCCAATCTCCTGGTCTGGTAACACATTTAAACATAAAGTATAAGAAGAATTCCCTCTATATCATTAGAATTAATTACACTGGAAGCTCAGTATAGCCAGACAATCTTTAAAACAAATTAAATACTATAGAATATATGTCCAAAAATACTTTAAAAAAAATATTGACTAAAAGTCTTTAGAAAAAAACCCTTCTGTGTATCTTCAATTCTTTGTCACAAATTTCCACATACTTACATCTGTACTTTCAATGTTACATTTTCCTCTCTTGATCTTTTAGACAAGTGGAATTAGTACTGAAATATCCTGCAGTGAGAAGCCTTTGAAGCTCACTTCTCGGAGGTAAGGTAGGTTCCTGCCTCCCCAGTTGCTGATTTTATTAGCAACAAATTGCTCTGCTCTGCAAAGCTTCACCTCAGCACCACTATATGCCCAAACTGCATCTTGAACTTGCAGATGATTTTGTCACAGATTAAAATCTGAAGGGAGGCCTGTAATTGAGAGGTGTGTAATTTTCTTTCATTCGCAATTTTTATTAATTCCTTAATAGCACAGTAATTCTTTAGTGACAGTTTCCTTTTACAGGTCAATAACCTGCTTCTGATTTCAATATATATTCTTTTCTGCCATTTCTGTGGAAGAATCAGGTCCAGCCTACCTGGATTCTGTTAAAAAGCCAGGTGTCTCATTACCAAGCACGAGCACCAAGGTGTGTCACTCTCTCTTCCTTCGAGGTGTGTGTATAGCTTCTTGTTAATGTGCAACAACATATAATTTTGGTAAATAATTACTATATCATGGTGAAAAACTGCTTCAGGGTACAATATCCTCCAAAGCATTTGTGCAGTGAGTCCCTGCTGCCTGCCTCTATCCGACTCTAAGAACTGCTTCAGGAGAATCGTCCTTCAAGGGCGGGTTTGGAGAGGAGGGGGCACACAGGGGCGGAAGGGATGAGCAGTAAAATCAGGAAAGTGTCATTCAAAATGGTTGGCAGTTTTGTTTTTAAGCCTACAAACTTTGTGTGACTCACTTTAGATGATTCGTGGGAAATATTTTGAACAGGTAGGAACAGGCAAACGCTTGTAGTCATTAGGAGGGGGTGAACGTGACCCTCCAAGCCAAGCAACCAAAAGTTAATGCAATTACTAAGTATCAAATGTAGAGCAGAGAGACTAACTCAATTAGAGAGGCCAAAGGGACGGTTCTTGGAGACAAAGCGATGCAACGCGGAAATGCAGACTAATCAACTGCTTTATCAAGAGCAAAAGGAAACAATTTCCAAGCCTCAACTAAAATCCCCAGTTGGTTCTTCATTTTTTCAGGGTTCTGGTTTTTGCTTTGCAGCATTTGTTCCATCTCACATTTTTCTGGCTGCTTCTGCTCTCTGCACAAAACTATTTCATTGGCTCCGGGTTCTTCACTTTTATCAAATGAGCCACCTCCTCTCCTGGTTTTCAGCAGCTAGCCCAATCTCGGAAGAGAGAACGTAGAGGGAAATATTATTTATTTCATTTACTGGTCAAGCCTACTTCTGCGGAACAGTCATTGAGTAAGAACATCCAGAGTTGCCTTGTGTCTGCAGGATTCTTCAAAGCAGATATTTGGTCCGTCTGATGGAAAGTGACTGCTCGCTGAGCTCAACTAGACCTTCTGCATAACCAGGACACTCACGGGTTTGTAGAGTAAGAGATCCGGACGTTCACAGTAAGGGAGAGACTTCCGAAAAGCTGCTCAGACTTCTGCTTTCATCTGACCAGGTGCTGTTGTTATGACAGATAAAATGAGCTGGCACAAAGGGAGGAAAGAACTCACAGAAGAAAGCCTGGGAGATGGGAAGCACAGCCGAAAAAAGCGAGAGAGATTATTTAAGAAGCGATTTTCTGGACTGAGCCTCTTCTCCGGGTCTCCTAAGAGTAAACTGTAAGTGCATCCAGACTTATATTTTGTATATGTTTTTAACCTAGGGTGGTTTTTTTATATATACAATTTTAACCAAGTGTTTCCACAGAGCACCTTTCAAAGAGCCACAGACATCTCTGCTGTATTAACTGTTGCACAAACAAGAAAACAGTTATAGGTTTTTAAACTTGACCTAAAAACTATCAAGTCACTGGTGGGAGTAGGTATGAAAGTAAGGTTTCCAAACCTTATAACCATTTCTCTATGCTTCCTTCCAACTGGTGAGAGAGATCTGGAGAGACAGCAGCATCTCCAGCCCTCCGCATACGTGTAAGTGCTGCCAGTTGTGACAACCCAGGGCACTGTTTCTAGGAATAACGTTACTGCAGTTTGTGTTGCACCAATATCTTTCACACCAGGGCATGAGGGACAGTAGAAATGTGTAGGCAGCAGCCAAAATCACTGTTCAACAAAGTTAATGCTACTAAGTCTCTTGAATCAGCACATGACTATTGCTTATGTTCATATAATAGTGCCTTTGTGCTTACTAGGGCCGTAAAAAAATAATAACAAGACAAACAACGCAAAACTATTCCTTTTTTAACCAAAGAAAGCAAAGAGGCAAAAAGAAATCTGAGCTTACTGCTTTGTGCATGTATTAGCTTTGAGTTAGTGTCATCATTCTTAAGGGATTTGAAATTCTGTTCTTTGTACGTGGTGTTATTCTTCCTTAACTTGAGATAAAGTTAGTGTCTGCACCGTGCTAAGATCAGGAGTAGTTTCCAAAAAGTGTCTCTTCTCATCAAGAGCTGTACAGAAAACAGCAAGAGCTGTTTTCTCTACAGATCTCCTAAAAAGAGTCTGTATTTGGTAATTATTGTGAAATTACCGTCTTAGCAGGAAGTGCATGCAAGTCTCAGCAATTACTCAGCTAACTACATTAAGCTCGATAGCCACAGCAGCTGGTTACAAGCTCGACGTAAGATTAAAATACACTAGCCAGAAATGATCCGCTTCTGCGCTTCTGAGGAACTGGACTGGAAATGTAGTCAAACATGCACGGAGTTACTGAATTACAGCTGTGAATTTTCTGCCTTTTCCGTAATTTCACTGAAGCATGCATGCAGGAGGCAGACAAGTGCAAATGAAGAAGTAAAATCATGCTTTCTGGGCTTTGATCCTTACTTGTAAGTGATAAATTTTCTCTGGGTTGATCTAAAAAAACTCCCCAAACTGTAATGTAGGATCCTCCTCACATGGTACTCTCGTATTAAAAAAAAAAAAGCACAAACAAAACCAAAACAACAAGTCAAGCTGCAGACTTTACTGGGTATATTTCTACAGGCACATCGCACAGTCGTGGGTTTCAAAAATATTCAAGTCATCAGGGCCTACAGAACTTTCAAGGTGGTGTAGCCAAATCAGATCATCTCTAGAGCTCAGCACTGATTTGTAAGCTCTTGTAAGAGATGGTATAGGCTAGCATCTTGATTTTGAAGTAATATTTTGTATAAAATATAATGGTATATTACTCAATGAAGAGAGCTTTTCTTTCAGCCCTTCCATTGCTATTCAAGGAGAGTGTAACAGAGGGCTCACCTCCTAGCCAGCATAATTACTGGTGCACAAGTGGGAAAAGAACCTTTACAACACCGTAGGTGAGATCCACTAGGGCAGAAGCCTGTGATGCAGACACACAGAGCTGTGTGAGATTTGTCTCCATGCAAACACAGGAGGCTTGTGCCACGATCACCACAGAAAAGCAGCGTATTACAGAACTGCATAGAAAGCTCCTACCTATCTAGTTGTTATTTTGTAATTTTTTTAACATTTTTCTTTAAATGGGGGCAATCCTTTTAGTAATTCTACTTTCTGAAACTAATGGTTTGTCACCACCATCACAGCTCCAGAGCCAGGCTCTCCTTTTTCTATCTGCCCCCTCCTTTTCTGGAGGTGACCACACATTGCACCTGCTCCTGCACGTCGTAGGTAAAGCCTCAGGAAGGGTTCATAAATCACACACTAATTGCTTCCGCTGATCTCTCTCATCTAGGAAGCGTATAGATTGAACTTGTCACTTTTCTTTCTGACTGTTCTAGCCCTCAGGGAAGAAATCAGCTTTCTGAAGACAAGAGAAGATGTGTACACAGGAAAGGTTCGAAAAAGCTGAAGCCAGTACGGGAAGAAATATGTTCTCTCAGGCAGCCCCACTCAGGGAAAATGTGTCCGAAATGTGAAATCCTCGCCTGCCGAAAATGTGAGACGCTGCATTCAGAAAGCAGCTTCATTGCCCACAGCCTGCTTGATCACTACGACAGAGGAGGAGATGCCAGCTCCAGCGCGTTCATTGCAGCAAGTCAAGTACGTAGAGGTGACTAGGGATTTGGTGTGGGTGCTTTGCCCGACCCTGACTACATCAGAATTCCAACGCTTGGATCTGCCCGGCTGGATGGATCTTCAGTTGGGACAATCTGCACGCAGTGTCAGCGGTGACAGCCATAACGTAGCTCATACTCACTATACATAGCACGTGCACATTCGCTAATTTAACTAGCATAAACTCTGCAAACACAGTTTTCTAAGTAGGAGCTAAAAGTTTCTTGTTTATTAAGAACAGGGAATCATTTCAGAAACATTTTCAGTTTTCTTTTTCCTCTCAAGCAAACAAGATTATCATCCCATTGAGCTGTAAAAGAGAAAGCGACCATGAAATACAAAACCACTGGGTGCATTACACTTACTTGTAATGCCTAGGTATGTTTCAGTGCTGTTAAAAACTTTCTATTTATTTTTAAATTAACTAGCAAGGCTGTGCAATTTGATGGGCAGAAGGGAACTTCTATAGGCTGTCTTGACCATAAAAATTGCAGCTCGCATGCAAATTCCCTTCTAGAATTTCTGAACTTTTACAGCCTTTCAAGTCCTACCTTAAGATCCAGCACCTCTCCTTAAGAGGCGCAGTAACAATCACAGCTCACAAAGTATTTAAGCCTTCTTTGGGTGTAAGATCTGTGTAGTACAGCACCAGATAAAATGGTATTCAAAGCTGAAGCATACCACTGAGTCCTTGATCTTGAGAAAAACACACTGGTAGGCAGCAAGTGGCATTAAGGTCTCAACATACACGAGATTATTTATCTTTATGAGATCCATGAATAGAGGCTGAGGGAGGAAGCAGCACCTGGAGCAGGTTACCCCAAGCCTAGCAACACGCCCCTTTTCCTCCCATGCCAGCAGGCACAACTCTGTGTGCGGGATGAATTCCTTGCTATTTGGTAGTGAATGGGCTAAAGAGACCTCGTCTCACATAGCCGTTAATATTAAGGGTTGTTTTATTTAGCCAAGCAGACAGAACATGGGCTGGGAGGTTTGAACCTCTGTTTCATCCCTCCTCTTCCTAAGTTCCCAAGCCACTAGCTCATAAAGAAAAGGACTGTCTGTCCTTTTTGCTCCCCTTTTGGAGCTGTTCCTTTTTTGCTCCAATGAATGTTCGGTAAGGCAACCAGAATCCAGATTATTTTTTTCTATCCCTAGGGAGTACTTTAACTGAGCTATGTCATCCATTCTTGTGCAGGATCCTCCCACCAAGGAAAACTGTTTCACCAGGAGGAATTCAGAGCCACGTATACAACATTCCCACACTGCAGATTATCCTGAGCAATGCTGTTCCGCTCCCTGTGTGATATCTCAGATGAACACTCCACATCCCTTATGCAAAGGGGGTAAAGACACAATTTCAGAAACTAGAATGGGCTGCTTTGCCCGTGTCATACAGGTGGGTCAGATCACAAGCGTGCATCCAAAGAACAGCACAGGGCAAAGCCCTTTAGGTTAGATATGTAGGAGAAAACCTTAGGCAGGATTCACAAATAAGAATGAACCACTATCAGGTTCCTTGCTTTTGCCCAGACTTCCTGCCCAAATGTAGACTTTGAAAGCCAAAAAGTAGATCTTACGAACCTCCTGGCACTACAAGGGTTGTAATCCGTCAGAAACCATGTTTCCATGGTGCTCGATTGTCGCTTCCGCTCATTTGCTTCATTAAAAGCCAGACGATGTCTGGCAAATCAGAATTAACCTTTTGCATTTCTCTGCTATTCTTAAACTGCGATCCTTCACAGGTTTCCAAGGATAAGCCATGCCATTACTTAAGAAACAAATATTCATTCCCACTCCTCTTCATCAACCAATCCCTGGGGATACTTCTCCAGAAAAATCACCTGAGGAAAAAGCAAGGTGACAGACTGAAAGGGCGAAGGACTAGCTCTTCATAGCAGTATTATTTTAAACCTGACAGTCCAGTACAGCAAAACCTCCTAAAATAGGTCACATAGTTGAGCCAGCTTTTAGCCAAGTGTTCTAGAGGTGACATAACCAGTAAAGTTCTATCAGCATCTGACTGATAGAATTTTCCCTAGAGGACAGACAGTAAGTTCCTCTTGTGGGCTATGAGGGTGGAAAGGCACCCAAGCGACAGCAGCGTGCCAAGCCAGCTCACTAATGGAAAAAGCTCTCTCTTCTCCTCACTTCACCAACAGTTAATGCTATTTTGCTCCACTATTTAAAGAACAGTGAGTAATATGAGTAGGGTCAATAAAAGGCCTGGTCAGCCCCTGTGGAAGCACACACCCTCCTCTCGATCAGTCACGACATCATGCTTGAAAACAGTAACTACAAGGTTTTTATTATGCATTTTATTATGCACGAGCAGGACAGCACTCATTTTCTCAGCAGCATTAGCTCCTAAAATTACTGCACCTTTCCTGGCTTGGCCACTGAAATGTGCTTCAGAGAGCTGCCTGGTGCTGCGTATCCCTGAGACCGTGGTTGTTCCTTCCCTGCACTCAAGTTTATAGGAAAAAGTCCCCAACGTCCCCAGGGAAACATCAGAAATCCCATCTCTGCTGCCTCCCCAGCCCCCGAAATAGCAGGTATTTAGCCGTGCTCCCCATGGGGGCAGGAGGTTTTGTGTGCTGCTCCCACAGAAGACGTCAGAGGAAGCTGTCACATCCACACCATCTGAACAAATCTGCTAAGGAAAGCCGAAGCCGGTTTTCTGAACTGACATGCCAAAAATATGAAAGGTCAGCAATTCTTACGTCCACTTAATCACTTGAGATTTTCAGGATTACAATCTTACTGTGATTCACTTGCAAAGATATTCCAGTTACAGAAATAATTTCCCTACTAAGCGTATGCCCCGGCAACGGCCACCAACAGTGAATGGCAGACAGCTGTGCCTCACACAAAACAGTTTAGCGCTGGAAATAGTATCCAGTGTGGTATTGTGGTCAGGCAATAAAACCCTGAGCTTAGTCCGACTTTTATCTTGTGAACCAAGCCAAAACAAGGCACATCTGTCTATAAAAAACCTCCACAGCCACATGTATACTGTGAGGTCCTACAGCAACGCAGCGTTGCCATCTCATATGCCAGCACCTACTGAAACCTGCCTGCTGCCGAGACACTCTGCTCCCTCATCTCTTGGCAGCATTTTGCCAGACAAGTTATTTTAAAAATTATTTTAGGAAAACTGGCCAAAAACTGGAATGCATTATGCGAGCACAGGATTTCAGTTTTAGATTTTAAAGCCAGCTTGGACACATATTAATACAATATATTGTGAATGAACAATAATAGAAATACTGATTACATACTTAAAAGATTTAGGCTTGAAATCCTTCCTAAAGAATAAAGCCTGACATATTAATTATTAAGAGCCTGCACTATTTAATTATCTGATTTCAATAGATGTAGTAAATTAAAGAGGAATATCGGACTCTCTTACATTAAGTATATGAATAGGCTCTGTCACAGGCATTTGCTAGAATGTGAACAACTCGACCATCAGCACAGCACTGTCAATAAAACCGGTACAAGCCTAGAAGGGAAAGTAAGTAACTCCACCGCTGAGGGGAAAATCCAAGTGCGCTTCCTTCTCGGCGATCAAATACAGGATGAGCGAGAGCGTAAAAGCAGCAGTTGCCACTGTTTGTCACAAACCTGATGACACGAGGTAAAGAGAGCAAACCCATCAAGTAATCCTGCAATCAAACCAAAAGCAGAACAAATTTATGCAATATACACACTACATATAAGCAATTTCAGCTGTTTTTAAAGCAGCCTAGGTATATTGCCGCCCTGCCAGATACAGCGAAGACCCTGAGAAGCAGAGCTGGTACAAGAAACGTGATTTTCCCAGTGCAAAGGTGCTGACCAGATTAGAAGTAGACTTGGGGAAAAGTAATTAATATAATGCGAGACCAGCTGAACTGAAGGTGGTTTATACCAAAGTCGTAGCTTACATTTCTCTTCTACAGCTGCATAAAAATACAGCTGTTTAAAAAGCTTGTTTCTACTTACTGTTATGAGCAAAATCCTTAAAACTCTCATATTATAATCTGACCATTTGATGCCTTCTGAATTCTACAAATGGTCTAAAACAGTGGCTCAGAAGAAGAATGATCCCACTCAGCCCAAATCAACCTTCCATTTTACTGCTATAGCTGGATATCAGGAGATAAGTACAGAAATCACTGGTGTACTGATGTGACAGAATTCCTGCACTCTTGGATGACAGACTGTCTCTCCTACTTCTCACAAAGCACTTTAATTAATTAATTTCTGGATGAGAACCTGTATGCCCCAAGCTGCAGCAGGGATGATGGAAGCCCAGAGAAAACAGCGATCTATTCACTAGTACCACGTCAACCACAGTGACCTTGTAAACACCACTTCATGGAAGGTTCATCCCCGAGCGTTCAACCTGGAAAATCATTCTCAGGAGGCGTGCTATCCTCCCAGCTCTCTGACAATCAAGTAAATTCAATTTACATGAGGAAAACGCATCATTTTGCTGCCAAGCGTCAAAACACACCAGTTAACAGGCCTGTCACTTTCATTCCCCATAAATCAGCACGAGTAAATGGAGTGAAGGTAAAGACATCCAAGTGCATCGTATCCCACACGTGGGCTATTAACCAACACAAATACTGGGTGGAAGTAATATTTTCTAACCATCTCTAGATACTATCTCAAAGAAGATGGTGAGGACATCATGTTGCCTATCTCAGGTACTTTCATAACTTGCATTAAAGTCACGTAAAAAAAATGGCGCACAACACAAACCACCTTTCCTCTGTGCGTTATCCTGGTGGAAATTGAGGGAAGACGTTTCCGCATCTGGAGGGTGGCGCCACTTTCTCCGTTTCTGCAGGTGGAACCTGTTGCACAGACCTGAGTGACTTGTTCAAAGTCTCGCAAGAAGTCTGAGGTGGAACATGGAACTGATACGTTGCCTTGGCTACGGACAGAAAGCTGCCACCACGTGCCCTTCCCGTCACACACACCTTGCACGCCAGCCCTGAGCAGCCAAGGGAAACTGCCAGCTGTTTCTCCAGTTCTGGAAAAGGTTATATCTCCCTCCACAAGATGACATACCAGCGATGTCCAAGTTCTCCATCTCAAAATATAATATGTCCAGGAATAGTTATTTATGCAAATTTATATGCTGCGAGTTAGCTGAGGATGAAATTCCTTTTTTTTCAGAGTTGTCACCCTCAAAGTAGTTTCTTTTTACACTTCCTCCCACCTGCTTTAAAATTAAAATAAAAAAAATAAGGAGAAGGACATGGCATACTTTAAATGCTACTATATCATTAAAAACAAACAAACACAAAACCCCCAAACCAAACCACTTATTACTTTTGCAATATTCCAGAAGCAGAAGTCTTCTCAGACAGATTAGCCCAACGGCTGAG
The DNA here is from genome assembly GCF_000703405.1 of Apaloderma vittatum. Classification (NCBI taxonomy): domain Eukaryota; kingdom Metazoa; phylum Chordata; class Aves; order Trogoniformes; family Trogonidae; genus Apaloderma; species Apaloderma vittatum. Next base: position 12,007 of record NW_009726837.1, read on the forward strand.
GATAAGAGACTCAAACCGGGTTCCTGACCTTTAAAAGAAACAACAAAACCCCAACAACGAAAAGAAATAAATCACTCTCAACAAAGTAAAACCACCTTTAATTAAATTCCTACATAAAACAACATTTCTATGCAAAACAACTGTTTAGTCCAAAAGTAAATATATATATATATGTTTAATTCTCTTTCAAATGTCGACAAGAATTGAGAGCCACCAGTGTTCCTTGGAGAACAAGCAGTAGTTAAAGTCCATCTTGCTGATGTTCATAAACAGTATGTTACATCTTTTAACCAGCAGTTCCCTATTGCACGTAACCAATTTGCTCTCCATTTAAGCACCTAAAAGCCTGGTACCTCACTAAATAAATTAAAACAAATCCAGTTTCTTCAGCAACCATCTTCAACATATATAGCTTGGTAAAGCGACATGACTGCAAGCTTTCAATAAATACAGAAAGAAAAGATTAATGACTTCTTACTGTGTTTTTTCTTTATGGAATGATCTTTTTCCCCATAAACACTTGCTTTTCCAAACATTTGGGCTTTTTGGTATGTATGATCTAAAAATCATGATGTGTAGGATATTTAATGAAAATTTTCCATGCATGAGTCGGTACATTTGCATGGCACAACAAATCCGAGACACGAATTTCCACGCGAGGCTGAACCTGACATAAATGAGCCTCGTAAGGGCTTGAAAACAGCTCCAGAGGCCAAAAGGGAGACGGTCACCGACGAGGGATTCTCAGACACATTTGGAATCAACCTAACTTCCCTCTTGCTGAGGGTCTTCTTTTGCGTGTGTGATGTCAGAGGAACAAAACTGTGCAGCCCCGAACATCTGGACGCTGCGTTATTTGTAAAGGTCTCTCCCCCTCCCACCCACCCCCATCTTGCAAATCTCTATTTTTGGCAGCAGTGTAAGACATCAAGCAGCTCCCTGTAGTACAACGATACTGTGGTTGCTATTTACAGTAGAATTAATGCATCTGTGCCAGTAGGGCAGAGTTCATATGAAAAATATACACAACGTGGTCATTTTTAGCCAGATTAGGATATATATATATAAAAAAAATTGCTCTTCAAGTCCTGATTTTAAACGAAGAACAGATCTGACAGAAGTCTTCAAACCTCTGGAGTATGTTAGAGTATATTACCCTAACGTAAAAAACCAAATATTTACACTTCCATAAAGTACCAAAGAATTTGTAAAAATGCCTAGTAGCTCTCAGCGTGCAAAGTCAGCAGAAGAACGTTCACTATTTGTAGAGACAGTCTTGGAGTCAAGCATTCAGAAGCAGAGTGCAAAAGACTCAGGAATTATTTCGGCCCATTTCTTTTTGCTGTTGCTTTGCCTTCTTTCTTAACTAAAATGTTGGTCCATATTACAGACCCCCTTTAAAAAAAAAACACTTTTCAAGGTAACACTCGGCTTAGTGCAAATGCGAAAATCTTCTAGGATCTGTAATCTTTTCGAACAGTGTGAGCCATCCAGTTCACTTTAGTAGTCCAACTTTCCCGGAGTGCTTCATCAAACTTTTGCTTAAACTGTTTTAGTGCTTCTTCCTCACTCTTCCCTAAGGCGAGAGAGTCCTAAGGGAACAGAAAAAGAAGTGCTGTCAGGAATTTTAGAAGTCACAGTTAAGGCCTCCTCCACCTTTCAACACAAACCGCATTCTGTTTCTTTTGTTTTAATACTTTTTCACTTATTCATTGAGCAACACATCAGTGGAATTTTCTGGCTTTAAAGATAAAACTGAACAATTAAGCAAATAATTTTCACCTTTAGAGGTCTATCTTGTACATGAGCCAAGACATCACCCCTGCAATGACTATATTTAAGCTGCAGGGATGCTGAACTCTCTATAGAATGGCTGAGAGGAACGTCTACTCAGAGTTTCCTTTGAGCGCTAGGACTGACTACAGACCCTGCTCTACAGGGCTGAAAAAGAAAGCTTCGAGAACTATGTGGAAATCTTGACAGAAATGGAAAACAATGAAGATGTATTTGTTGTAGAATCAAAATTCACACACTGGGAAAAAAGCTAAGTCCTGCTGAGCTGTAAATTTTCCTTTACCTTGAGATACTGGATGTCCTTGACAGAGGTTAGCTCTGGAAGCCCTGCAGTTAACATCAGTGCAAAGAGTGTAATAAATAGGTTTCCATGTTTTCGCAATATCAAGTACGCTTCTTCACAATACTGGCGGAATCTTCAGCACAAAGGACATGCAACAAAGACAACACGTGAGAACTTACACAGCTGACAAATATACGTAACAATTTCCAACCATTATCTGGTCTAATGCACATATCGTAGGAACGCAGTCACAGAAAGGACAGAGGTGTCTACAAAACCTTCAACGCATTCCCACAGAAGCACCTCACGCCTCTTCTACAAGCCCTTAAAGCATCAGTACAAAAAGATCAAAAGCTTTAAAAAAATTCCACTGCTCTTCAGAAAGAGCAAAAAATGCCAAAGGTAATGCCAGTGTCCCATCTCCTGGAGAAGGCATTAGGTGAAACATCCTGGTGATCCTACACAGTGAACCTACAGTGCAAAAACAAAAGCTCTAGAGCAGCCCCTGCCAATCCAGCCTGTCTCTGTAAGGTTAGGGCCTTCCTGCAAACACGGTTAAAATTGAACCAACTGCCAGATCTGGCATAAAGACCCATCACACAGACCCTTGAGAACTTGCTCAATGTCCCCAGATGCGCCACTGCCCAGCGTCTAATCTGTTCCTTCTCACAGCAAACGGGAAGAAGCCCTCAGACTAATCTGACCAGTTATACTTCAAAGAATAAATTCTCTTTTGAGGCATTTTTCAAATAAAGGTGGAATTTAAAGCACTCCATATTCCACAGCTCTTGCAATAGCATATTTCATATCTCTATCAATAAATTGAAAAGGAACTTTGTCTTTCTTTGCCAAGCTGCAGTTTCTGATGTATGAAGTAATTGATATACATTTGAGCCCAGGTAGAGAAGTAGACAGTATTGTAAATGCATGAGCAAGCCAAACCCAGATACATTGCTGGTGTGCTGGGAATTTCCACCAGAGATCATCTCTGTTATGAAATGAAGAGATGAAAATAATACTCACCGACCAAATTTTTCAGTGTTCCCTGTTTTTCCTTGTTGAATAACATGGATGAAATCATAGGTGAGTATGAAAGGTACCCGTTCCCTTTTAATTCCAAACTTGGACTTGAAGTTTCCAAGAATATGCCCAAAATCTATATGAAAAAGCTGAAAAAAGCATAAGTGAAAATTAATTTCTCCTGGGAAATATTTCACTTTTCTACTATCTCTACAGGATGCTGGTATGAAGAACAGTTAACTCATAACGCCACTCTCCAGAGCACATGGTTTCAATCTTTTGGGAGCATTTAGTTTTAAAACATTTCCAGATTTATTTAAAATCACATTGATGCTCTTACAAGAAACCATTGCTACAAACCAGTGTGCAAAAGATGTCAAGTTTAAGCTTCTGATGTCTGCCAAGAGACATCTTCTAGGTGATAGCAGATAGAAAAACGAGCCCAATGATGAGCCCATGAGGCTCAACAACATCATATCCAAGGGCTTCCTGCGCAAGTTCTACTAGCTTTGCTCCCGAGTTTAAGTTACTCTCAAGGAACCTGTGACAGTTCTCCCACTTTAGAATCAAAGAAAAGAGCATTTCGGCTTTCTTCTAATAGGTAAAAACTTAAAAGAATATTGCAGATGTCTATAAAGCTCACACTTTTCATAACCTTGCTAGTTTCATAGGCAGAACAATTTAAATAAACTCAGCAGAAAGTAACAATTAAACAGGAAAATGTATTTCTAAGAGCTTATCACGTTCTAGGTTTTGAAACTTGCAGTCACAGCCTTACGCTGGTACTGAGTCCCATATTGAAAACTTGTGCAGAGGTGGGCTGTGGAGCCTAACTTCAGGAAAACCACACTGCTCAAACCTGCAGTTTATGTATTTTTAAGGATGGTCTTTTGGCAAGATAGTCCAAGATCACTTTTATTCAATGAATCTGCACCAATAACAGACCTTTTGGATATGTCAGCCTCGCTTGATATCGAATTGGTGGGTCCTGTCACTAGTCTTACACTTCCTTTCTCTGAAGCTCTCTTCAATTCTCAGTAAACAAAGTTTTCATCAGTTCTAACAATTCAAAATTCAAAGTTCTCAAGACAAGTCTTGCACAACAGAGATACAGTAGTTATCCAGCCTACGGACAAGATTTTTACCTGACCGTTTTTTCTGACCATGATATTGTCACTGTGTCTGTCACCAATCCCCAGGACATAAGTAGCTACACAGTAGCCAGCACAAGAAAGAGTAAATTCTTCAATGGCTCGATCCAAGTCATCTCTAGAACCAAAGATGACAAACAATATGAGTGCACACTGCTGGTAATTCATGTCATGCCTTGACCTCAAAAAAGATCTTTGCTTGTTTAAACCTTAAGCCCATTAGAATGCTGTAAAACTAGATTTGAGAGAAAATATTGTAAAAGGTAGCTAAGGAGAATAGGAAAATGCAAATATTATGAATAGCAACAACACCAAGGCTTAAGACTCATGTAGTTTCCTTGAGTTTGTGTTTGTTTTGCCAAACATGCAGTCAAACGCTACAAATGCCAGAATTGCAGCTGGATCGTTGTTTCAGTTCCAAGGACACCATGAATCTGAGTCAGAATTTGACATACTAGAAAAATAAGTAGTAAAGATCCTGCTAAAAGAGTTCCACATCCCTAAATACTGAAAGAGAAACATGCAGGAATTTTGTAGCTTACGCTACAGATGAGAAAACAACTGTAGAAATTACCCTAAATTGTATTCCTTCAGCCAGTTTAAGAGAGCATCTTTGTTGAAGGCGGCGGCGGCAGCGACGTTGCTACTATTTAACTGAATGTCAGCAATGGTTTCTGAACTAGAAACAGCCTCAATAAGGCCAGAGTGATCTCCAGTGGCTAAACAGCCATACGGCAATATCCTGGAACCAAACACAGGTACGTGTTAAAAACAAAACCGCAAAGAACATTCCTTTAGCGTATCCATAGCTCGAGCGGGCCGAGCACTCACACTAAGTGGAACATTAAAACTCTCACAGGTTAACAGACAAGATATTGCTTGCCAAGTTAAAATACCAACAATATAATTGAAAGATTAATTTTTCATATTGCATACGTATACATTAAAAAAGAAGTTATAAGGAATGCTAAATTCTTCCCTTTTACTAGGGAACACAGTTACCTGTAATTTTATAGGAAAAACCATAGAGGGAGCCCTTTGTTTTAATTTGTTAATTTACTGGTTAAACATTTTTCATTCTAGACTGTTATTTGCGTAAATGGGAAAAAGGATCATCTCCTTTCTCCCCATTCCTCCTATTTCAACTTAAAATGCTGAAAATCCTTTAAAATGTAAACATAATGTTTCTCAATTCTTTCTCATTTTAAGCATAGAAACCTAATGAAAAACAGGAATCTTTTAACCCACCTGATACATAAAATCCTTGAGTGTTCCTCTGCCTAGCACAGATACCTAAACCGATATTGCTGCATTAAAATAAAGACTAAAGACGTGAATCAAGGAAGACATGTGTCTAAACAGGTGTGTTTTTCTGAAGCGTTTTCTCACTCCAGATGCTTAAAACACTGAACAGAATGGCAGCTTAGACACGAGCTCAATATATGAACAGAATCTTAAAGCAAACTTTTCAAAGGTGTTGCCCCTCACACTGAGGTGTCTGCTCTCGGGCTGAGTATCTCAGGTCAAGAATATTATTTCAATTCTAGTCATGGATCCACATATAAAAAAATGGAGGCCCATGCAAATACAAGTGCGGTACACAAGCTATAGACTAGCACTTGCTAATTTAAAGCTGTATAACAAAATAGCAGGACCTATTAAATTTTTTCCTGTGCATAAAGAAAAAGCACTGCTGGTAGAGTTGGCATCAATATTTCTATATAGAACAGAGATCAAGTTTGATTGCTACAGAGCAGAGCCACATCTCTTAACTGACACAGTCTATTATCCCAAGCGACAGAAGAAAAATAAAATTCCAGAAGAAATTAACTGAAACTTTTTAGCCTATTAGTTATTAGATAACTAAGCAATTTTCCTACCTCAGTGATAACACACAACTGAAGCAGCACAAGCAGTGATAACTATATAGTTGGGGATTCCTCTCTAAGGGCATAAAAGCGAACTGAAAACCAGATTTGATGGGGCCTTCAGAGAACGCTTAACGCCAAAACATAAAAAAAAATTTGAAACCTTCTTCCCGTTTCTATTCTAATCTCTTTCTCAAGTAAAACCACCGAGCGCCTGTTCTCACACCGAACAGGAGGGTGTCTGTAATTACCGAACACCAGCGCTCATGATACGAGGAAGCACTGCCCATCCTTATCACGACACGACAAAGGCAAGCCAAATATTGCCAGGTTAAAGTGCACGCTGGCCTTCTTCCATGGCATTTCAACCCACCCTGCTTGCAGCTTAACTGGGCACATGTCCAACAACTTCCCCTTCAAAAGCAAGCAATGATGAAAGCCTTCAGCCCCTTGAGGGCTCTGTGCTTACAACTGGAGGAAAAAACATCCTTGTCAGAGAGACAGTTTGACAGGAGTCAAGTTGGGGACAAATCCTCTGGGCCCTTTCCATCTCATCCTGGTCTTTCTGACTTCAACATCTGTCAGCAGGATATGCTCCCTGCCTTCTAATACCAGTAAAGACCAGCAACAGATCAATACAGCAATCCGGGGCAAGACAGAACGTTTTCTTCTTCACCTCATTTAATATCGCTCTTTATTTCAAGAGTTTAATTCTCCAAAGCAGTACCTTTCCAAACACCAAGTTCTGGTTCTTTATCAGCGCATTCTATGTAACTTCATGTCCACTGGTTTTAAAAAAACAACATTCTTTAGACTTGTAGCAAATACATTTCCAATGAACTCTGATTTCCTTCATCCATAGCTGCTTAACATCAGACTTCACGCACATTAAGTGAAGTGAAAGTGAAAACTCATGATACAAACACGGTGAAACAAAGTAGGAGAAATCGCACTATCTATCAAAAATGTAACCAAGTACTAAATGGTGATTTGAAATCTGCTACACAAAGACCAACGCTAAATACTTTATTGCAATTTACCACAGCAAAGGGCACTCAGCATAGACCTAGCTGCTCAAACTTCAGACTTGCTGTTGCTCTGTAACTTTACTAATAGGTAAAGCAGCGTCATTTCTCTTCTGATGCAAAGGTTACTCTCCTAAGAGGTGCCACACTGCAGCCCCCACAGCATGCTTGGGAGGACAGTTGTTATGTTCCTGTGCCGTGACACATATCTGTAATATTTAAACGCCCTCCCACAGAAATAATAGAAATTTATGTAATCTACTCTGAGTATGCTCATACACATAACTTCAGACATACAAATTATTAAAGCAAAATAACATCAAGAGTTGTAACTTTTCAGGGAGGTTAAACTTTTGGAAGTCTCATTTTGTCACTCTGCAGATGCAAGCTCAACATAACTACTGCTTGACTTGATAAGTTTGTTCATAATTGCCCATATTTAATATATGAGAAACAACTAGAGAGAAATTACAGAAAGAACTGAGGAGGGTTTGGCTCACATACTTACATAATGTCTTAGGTCAATGTCTTAGAAATTAACAGACATGGGGATTAATTAAAGAAGATGGGGTTTTGTTTTCTCATTTCTCTGGTACTTGACTGACATGCCTAAGGCAAGCTGACTCCAAACAAGACGTCCCTAAACACCAGGGCAGTGCTGCTCTGGCGTGACGGTCTTGGTGGTCCCATGGTTGGGTCTGCACTGAGAAGTGGGTGCTGCTTACATCTGAAGTTTTCCTCAGCTGTGTGCTCCAGTGCCCAGCCAGTGAGAGCTGGGGATGAAGGACCTAAAGGAGCACACTTACACCCTACCACACACACACATTTCCTTTTTTATGGTCTCGTGCTGGTGCTTAGTCAGAACACACACAGGAACCGAGACAACAGAACACGCCAGGTGTGAAAGGAGCCCATTTACCCATGAGACAAATTAGCTGACAAACCAACCAACCAACTAATCCAGCTTTCTTTTTCTTCAGCTTTGGAGATCTCAAACCCAATATATTTTTGGCGTTTCTCTCCAGCACTGAGAAGTCCCACTGGGAATATTGGGCTTGCTTTAGACACAGACTGGGCTAAGATTTCATTTTAAATTACTATTAAATAACTGACTGAGGATTGCAGTGCAGTTAGGAGGAAATTGATCCTATCCCAAACTTCTCGATGGCAGCATCTTGGTTGCCATTTGAGTCAAGCTTCAGAGAAGCCGGACAATTTGCTTGTGGTAAGACATTGTTGACTGGAAGAAAGAAGCAAACAGCAAGTGCTTCTGCTCTCACACTGGTGAAACAAGTGAGAAGCCCCACTTTTACTTGGATGGGGTCATCGGTCTTTCTGTAGCAGAAAAAAGATGAAAAGCACAAAGTCCATTACACATCCACAAAAGGAAAAATGTAAGCAGGAGCTTCAGGAAAACCAAAGCCTCAAAGGATGATACAGGGCAAGAAGAAAAGACTCCACTCGCTGCTATGGGCTTAGGAAGTTGTATTTTTCAGGGAAGCAGATCTACCCAACACTACTTTCCTGCCTGATGCCACGCGTCTTGCCCAAGCAAAAAGAAGTGAGTCAGCTCACGAACAAGGCAACAGAACTCTGCGTCACCACTGTGGCTAACTTGTAGACTTCGGAGTTGCCTCTCCTTGAGACTGTAAACGTGGAGATCACACAGCCCTGCCCTCTTAGCTGCCTCCTCCTCATGCTCCAGGTGCTCAGAGAGCTCTTTCGTCCAATTCTCAATTAAGGCCATTCCAGAGCCTTTCCTTGGCAACAGCCTGGTTAATCTTTCATGGACAGACATAAAACTGTAACCCTGCCTCGATTCCAGAACTTGATTTTATAATCAGAGAGGATGAATGGAAGGAAGATGCTCCCAGTTAAGTAAATAAATGGAAGAGGCCAATTATAGAATTTCTATTCTCACTAGGAACTTCCCCTTTCTACTTTCTTTCTTCTGAGAGTTTTAAGAAAAATCTTGGACATCAGAGCCACGTCTTGGTTTTCCTTTGTTGAGTGTAAAAAAATGCCTTAGTCAGGAAAAGCATTTCTGATGACTCCTAATCCTATTCCTGTTTGCTAGGCACAGTGTGTGGCCCGGGCTGGAACCACAAACTAAGCTTCTGGGAAGGGAGCAACCAAAGAATGCCTCATCCGGGATTCCACAGCTGCCAGAGGTTGTCCTTGCCCCTAAATGCTGGATCAGTCTCCTCACAGTTTATTTATGACATAAATTATCTAAAGTTTCCTCAAATCGGCGTTCAACTTAACACACACTCAGCTACCTCATCACAAACATTTACTTCCAGAAACAATTTATTATTCACATCCCTACTTATCCCATGCTTCACTCAAAGGAATCCTTCCGTAAGAAGCATAATAAGTTTATAGTTTTACTCCCACTATTATGCTTGAACCAAAAAATCTGAAATGAGCTCAAAGAATCTAAATGTTTCAAGTAATATTTCAAGTAATATTTCAAGTAATATTTGAATAAGTACTTCTAGTCTTACAAACAATACCTAAAAAGCCTTATAAACATTACCTAAAAATTAAATACAAAGGCTAAAGGCTCTTTCGTAGACATATAAAATGGAATTTATGGTCTCCAAATGGTTTATAACAATGTGAGACCCAGTATCTTCCTTAGAACTATTTTTCCGAAAAGAAATTAGGATTTGAGAACTGCGTTAGCTAAAACCAGTGTGTAGTTGCAATTCCTACGATCACTAAGTCCCCATTTTTGCATATGCCTGGAAAATCAATGACCACTAATAGTTAAGTTTGTTACACGAGGATTTTATGAGACATCGCCCTTTGGAAAGGTCACAGGTGCAAACAAAGGCACAAGACCAGCTTGCTGGACCCTTAACTCAAAAATTATTTCCTGACCTCTTACAATGCTTTACATATCTAGAGGATTTCAAAAGACAAAACCAGCAAACTCTATAAGAGAACAGTGGACATAATCAGCGTGACAGCTTCCACAAACAACAAGAGATACAGTGCACCAGGAAAAATATTCTGCCTGATAATAAACAAAAACCCCGAAGTTTCATTTCATTTATTCTGTTTCTTCTTTTCATGGCTAAATTCTTTCATAGGGAATGAAGTCCTAAGAGAAACCATCTAATTAGTTAAGGTAACCACTTTCCACAGCCTATTCACCTTGGCTACGTCAACTGAAACCTCTGGGCATCCATATACATGTTTAGAAAGGGGACAGTAGGGACAGCATTTAAGGAACAGGAAAGCTTTACTGCAAAACGTGGACTCTGCATTCAGATAAATTAGCCCTCAAGAGATCCTTACCGGAGATCCAGACCAGCTTCTTTCCAAAGGATGTCCATCAAACGCAAAATCTGGAGCGTCAACATGTCCTGTCGGAGATCTGGAATGACAGGTAGAAACCACTACTTCAGTTTCCCAGTGTGTTGCAATCTTTAGAATACTTCCAAGGCCTTCAGAAAAAGGTGTTCAAAACCACTCATCAAGTGTAAAGGTTCAAGAAGGATTAACCACAATTATATCATCATGACTGATAATGTCTACACTTTGAAACACAGTTAGAAGATGCTGTGTTACTCATGTTAGAGTAAACCATGTTTCTATTATGTCAAGACACGTGAGCCTGAAGAAGGACAAGAAAAAACTTAAAATGGTTAGCATTGCTTACCATCACCATTTTTGAAGATGATTCCTACAAGATCTCCTCCAAACATTTTATTGTTGTAGACTATCCATAGAGGTTTCATTTTAGAATCCATATACTTACACTTTTCAACACTAGGAGAAACCATAACAAAAGTTTTAGTCAAATAATTCAAATGCAAAGGTCTCCACACTGTTCAAACTACAACAGAACATGTAGAACACGTAATTAGACAAAAATCTTCTAACTGAATTGATACCGTAACTTCAGGAAGATTCCCAACAGACTTTCTCTCACTATAGAAGTTCCCTGTGACAGCCTTTCAGCAGAACAACCCAGATGTCAGAGCACGCGTGTGTTTCTGCTCTGCCTCCGTGCAAAAGCTACAGTGAAATTTTGTTGTTAACTTACTGTAGTTCTGAAAGTATCACAGAAGGATTCAGAGGAGACTGGAGATCAGAAAGAGCTTCTCTGTAAGCGTTTTGTTTCAAACACGTATGCATTGCATCTTTTCCTTTTGCTTTGCTTTGCTTCATGGCATTCAGCTTAATTAGACTATTTAACGTCTTCATTTTATTGAGGGCTTCCACCTGAAAGAAATTTCACCCCCCAAAGTTATTGTTTTACACACAGTGTCATGCAAAACATCCCATTTCAAAACAAAACAAAGTATTAAATAATTCGACAAGGTTTTAAAATAATAGAGGACAATCACAGTGGCATTCCAAAAAACCAAAAAAAATACTAGAACAGCCTTTTCTAAGACACTCATGAAAACGCACTCTCTGGGACATAACTAACAAGACATTGATGGGATGAAAGCTCCTAAGCTTCAGGTCACTTTTTAAAGCATAACTTAACATTTCCCAGAAAAATCGATGAGGTAACATAGGACACAAATTCCTTCACATACTTCTACAGAGCATAGTCTTAAATATTTGCTCGTTAAAACCCAGCTGAAATTAGGCATAAGGTAAATGCACTAATCAGTTCAAGTGTTCCAAATCATAATCACCTAAGCAATACTGTTACCGTAAAAATGTGTTAAAAGGCAAGGCAATTACATGCAATCAATGCAGGTGCATTTAACCTTTTTTATCCCCTTCTGCTAGTTTGGAAAGTTTTCTACTGGTACCTAATTTCTAAGAAAACCAGTAAACTTGTGACGTACATGTGTGTAACACTATCAAAGCAAAGTCCTTTAGTAACAAACCCAGATAGCACATTCAACAAATAGAATTTCTACATTGTATCTACGCCTGAGCAACAAATAGAAAATGGTTATTCTGACAATCAGCTCCATTTGCTCTGGCAGCAACCAACATGCTCAGCAATGCACAGATTGTGTGACAAACAGCACTGATTTAGTAATCACAAAAGTCAATTTCTATATGAGGAAGCTTCAGCCTGACTTACAAGGTGCTGAGTGAAAACTTACCGCTTCCACAGACAGACTGAACCCTGTCGGGCAGGATGCTGGGGAAATTGTAAGCGGTTTGATTATAAAACTGAGGCAGTGGAGACCTGCCAGGTCAGCCATCTGTCAAAACCAAAAGGGCTCTGCTTTTCCACTATTCTAGGAGCTGTACAAACATCAGTGACAAGGGAACAAAATGGAACCTGCGTTGTACAAACAGGAACTTTTTGAAGTATTTCTACTTTGAATTTCTTCCGTGTTTGCACAGTTGGGAATTTTTTTGCCCCTTCTTTGATTGTACTGACATTTGTTTCCTGTGAAGTGCACAAAAACTTTACTGACCTTAGGTCTACTGCTTAAAGTATTTCATCGCCTAATCTTTTTAGGATTTTGACAATACTAACAAGCACACACGTGTAAGAGACGGTCTTTCCAAAGTCCTGCGAACTTAAGTAATAAAGAGCACAACAGTACGCTCGTTCCTGTTCCACGTCCTCTCAAAGTACAGCTTCAATGCAGGAAGTATCAAAACTGTTAGAAATAACACCCATCGGACAAGTATCTACTGAGTGAGTACTCTGTGGCCCGATACAGCAAATCCATTCGTTCCAGAGAGAGATCATTTTTTCAAATATTTTTATGATCACAATCTAAATTAACTTGCTAAAACTGCATCGGAGACTTCAGATGTTATTTGTGAGTATCTCATACTGATCTGCTGATACTTTTACTAGTGTACTTAAAGAAAACCTCTCACACTTATTAGGGTATTTAAAAGCAAATATGTATCTCCGTTTATCTTTTTTTTTGTAAACAGTATATTCCTGTTAACATTCAAATGAGTATCTGGTTTACTTCAACACCTCTATTTCCAGAGAGTACTATACTACATGACAGTTTCGGAGGTTTTTGCTTTTCCCAAAAGCCAAAGCTGCAGGAGGTAGTCCTGGAGTCATCTGGATAAAGTTTAGGCAGAAAGGTAATAGTTTCTATTGAACAGGTTATCCTTACTGGGGAAAAATCTCACAAGTTTTAACCCTTCTTCAGGTAACAATCCAGACAGTCTGTTGTTCTATCCAGAACACACGCATCCTGCTCAGAGTATCGCACGTCTCGGAACACCACAAAACCAGGTCCCACCTCTGCGGCGCCGCAGCACCAGCGGCTTTCTGTGCCAGGGAGGATGGCTCCAGCATCCAGCAAGCCCTTCCATCTCTCCATCTCACCCCCGCTTCCTTCTCTGCCCTGCTCCCCAACACACAGACTTTGCCGAGGTAAACAATAAGCCCCACAGGAGCAACCAGTAAGGGGTTTGAGTTGTGGGATAAGCCAAGATTTCAAGGAGATGGGAAGTCTCTACCTGTTTCGCAAGCACCTTCATATGAGCAACACTTCCTCGGCAGTAAGCTTCAAGTATCAAACCGAACTGTACTGAAACGGCAGGTATGTGAACCTCCGACCTGGAAGAAGAAAAGTCTCTCATCAGACCACAGCATTTACAGGTTAGCATTCTTCCAGTCATTAAAATAAATTTAAAAAGAAATAAAAAAAATAAAAAAACTAAGAAAGCAAACACCAAAACACCTCGCGGTCATGTGGATATAACAGAAAGATTGGTTTCTCAAGAAATAACTGATCATTTATGTGCTGAAGACTCTAAGGACTCTCTGGTTTCAATGATTACTGCTGGTTGCAACATCTAGGTCTGTTCTGGAGACATTGAAGTTAAGAAGTAGCAAGTGAAATCCCTTTTTCAGGAACTTCTTTTAGTCAAGAAAGTAGTACTGATAACTCAAAGAAGATGATATTGACATCAGGGCTGATGTTAAACCAAATCTTTGTAAGGGAAAAGCCAAAATTTGCCTGAAGGAGAACACTGAAAACAAATCACTGAACCTTATACCAGCGCCAGTTATTCTCCAAAACTTTTTCATGTAGTACTTGCTCCTTTTATTTACAAATATTACAATAAATTGTACTTTAAAGACAGAATCAACCTATCACCCACTGGGCAAGATTTCTGCCATTCATAGAACCGGTCATCAAAAGTAGCAGCCACACATAGAAGCGCTTTGATTTTCTGTTAGGCTCTCAACAATAACATAAATTCTTCCCAATTGTGAGGTATAAATATTGTACTTTTACTGCGCATACAGCCAAAACAAACACTAAGGGTATATACAAACCTAACTTACGAGATATTTAAAGCTGAATGCAGTTTGGACAGCACGTCAAAGCATATGTTATAAACTGTTGTAACTTATTTTAATTACAGGCTCCCTGTAATCTATGAATGACAAAGGTAAAGAAACATAAAGAGGGTTTGTAAGGGACTACAGTTTTTTTAGAAAAATCCTCAAGAACTCATATTTGAAAGTCCAATCTGGCTCAATAGTCTCCAAAAGACATAAGGGAATAACTCCTACCTTAGATGCCAAAACAACATCTGTCCTATTCTCCTGTTAGCGAGCGCTCTCTCTAGGAGAAACCTGGAGAGCGCGCAATCCAGGAAAGGTTCGTATTTCAGGACTTGCACAAGTTGAAGAAGATATTGAGAGAGCTCTTCATCACTAGAACAAGGTACAGAAAAGCAGTTAGTGACAGAGTAACCACATTATGATATTCCAGGAATTCGGATGCACGTGACAAATCCAGCAATGACAGAATTGTTTCAATAGCAAATATCTCCTAAATTTTCAGTCACATGGAGAAGGGCAATAACACCCAATTTAGTGCAATTCCCAGATTGATCAGTTCAAGGGTAAGTTACACCTCTAACAGCATCTTTAGGCCCTTAAACCTCGAAGTAAAAACCTGGCGTTCTGGCTTTGATAAGACCAAGATCTCAGCCCGAGAGCCAGGCTAAGGATCCGGGAGATTAATTACTTCAAATTGTTTCAGACTGGCCCTTTGACCACCCACCTCTGACTGAGGAGCTGGACTTTAGGACCCACCTCTACTTCCGAAGTACAGATGTAGGTATTTAGCCACAGCTCATCAACACACCTTTAAAAAGCTTCTATGCTAATTAACTACTTCAAGTAATATTCCAACACAATAATTCCAATAATTTTCTATAAAATTCTGTATTCTTCCCCTACCTCAGATGCTCACCCTCAGCAATCATGTTACTCTAGAACAAATGTGAACATTCTTTGACTTTTTACATTTGACTGTCTTTTTCTCTTATAAAAGGAGTGTAGGCTTCCAAGTTTCTGCATAAGATGGAATGAAAAGAAATTCTTCCATCATCATGTGAAGACTTCAGAGATGTAAATATCAAAATCATTCATTCTCTCCATCTTACTCTGAAAAAACTTCAGTAACTTGGTAAAAACTGTTGTTTATGCTGTGTTCTATTTATATTTGCCTTTTTATTTTAATCACAGTTAGAATCACCTTTAGGTTGCAGGTTTTATCAGCTGCCTTCATCGGACTTTTTCTTAAGAAAGTTTAAAATTGATTTCTGACACCCAACTGAACACAATTTTGCTGCAGAGCCAGAACTAAGAATTCTGGAAATAATTCCAGATGTAACAATTCAATACTATTAGGATAGCCCAGCAGCTAGATTGCTTGTTTGCAGTTGAAAGAAGTCAAAATGTTCTTTTTTTTTAAAAAAAACAAATCCAAAACTGTACACTTGACCATTGAAAACTTAGTAATTAAACTATTTACCACAGAGAATTTGGAATTCAAGGACAGGAAATACCCAGTAATGTTGCAAGTGATACTGTTATACAAATCTTGCCCTTAAGTTACAGGTAAGAGTAAAGAAGTTACACGGGATAAAGGAAGAACCATAGATAGAGGAGGCCACGAAGAACAAATGACTAACTCTCTGGCGTTTCATTACAATGCTACATTTCTAATAAATGGTAGAGTCAATACCTGACACTGAGCGTGAGGTGGCTGGATGGCAGCTTCTAAAGTATTCAAACTATTGTAACACTTTTGACCTCTGTCGTTAAGAAGTTCTCACACTACCTTGCTCTCCCTTTGCTCCCCAAGGGGCGACCACACCAGCCTCTCTGGGACAAAGGTACTCTGGCATTCTCCTAGCAACAGGGAAAACAATAATCACTGAATACCAGATGTCACAATAAGGTGGTTTTATCTGGCTGCCAACGTGCTTATCTAGAAATCAGACTGCTTTATTTGGCCATCTACTCATTGTAGGCAGAGCCTTTAACTCTTTGCTCTTTGGGTTCTCTGCTTCCTACAAACAGTCAGGATGCAGTTTTTCAGCCCAGAAATCCAGGCATGCTGACAGAACACAAGATACTCACCTCATTTGTTTTAAACAACCCACTGCATATTCTCTGACGTACTGGTCTGGATAATTGAAATCCAACAATTCTAACGCTTCCCTGGGCAGCAGCTTGGGCCAGATCTGAAGGAGAGCCTGAAGCTGGTTTAAAAAGAAGACTTAGGTTACCAGGGAAGTAACTATTTAAGAAAACCGATGGGTATAACTGCACATGTAAGCATTCATACTAAGAGAAGCAGGTTACAGACTGCTCCGGAGTAGGGGAAAGGAAAGAAATCAGTCTGGGAAAACGGCCCCACTTCTGATTAAGTTTCTTACCCTTTAAAATGATCCAGATTTTTTTTTTGGCACCAAGTCTCATTTACACTTAGTTTGAAAAGCCTGTTTCTTCACACATAGACACAATGCACAGTAAACAAAAATTAAGTAACCCCAGATATGTATGTTTTAGAAACAGAGTTTCAACAAAATTTAGATAACATTTTGTAAATGCTCTCACAAATATATAAATATTTTGGTGATGGCAAAAGTTTTCCATTTAAAAAAAAAAATTAAAGAAGGCTTTTGTTGAGAGACGCGGTTACCAAAAACACTTATTCACCTCAACTGCTGGAGCCTCCTCCCACATGCACTATGAACAGTAATGAGCTCAAACTGCAAAATGGGTGATGCGGGTGAGATAGTTTTAAAAAATTCCCAACACTGAAGACAATGATGTGCTGGAAAAAATTGCAGAAAACACTAGTCCGTTATTCCTGTGAAACACCAGAACCGATTGGGCAGAGAGGTGGTAGAAGTGTCCAAGGCCAGGCTGGACAGGGCTTGAAGCAACCTGCTCTGGTGGGAGGTGTCCCTGCCCATGGCCGGGGGGGTGGACTTGACACTTTTGCCATCCCAAAAAAGTCTATGATTTTATTTTGGACTACCAAGAACTACTACATCTAGAGGTCTCATGAAATAAACTGGTTTTACTGCATTTAGCGAAGCTACGCACTGAGAGTATGTTTTTAATAGTACGTACGTAGTTGTATGAGGGAAGCAGTACACTAGTACTCAGAATAAACAAGCCTGAATGTCTAAGTGCAGTGTATCAAGAGCAGAAGATTTTTCCTCTGTAGAAACAAGTCAGAACTCATGATAAAAGTACTCTTTCCTACAAATTACATGACACGGATATTTCATATTTACATTACCTATTTACATAGCAACTTTACATCCAAACACACAAATTTACACAGCAACTTACAAAATCTGAATTAGTAGGAGGATCTCAGTTTCCTCCTGATTTACTAATCCTTTCACACCATCGCTGTCTCTTCCCTTACCTGAGCAACATCTTCAAGTTTGTTCCATTTTAAAGACAGCAGCAGTTTGGGCAACGATTGTGGAAAATTTTCTCGACAGTCATATCGCAAAGTCCAAATAAGATCCATTTCATTTTCACAGAGTTGAGATAAAGGATCTCTTTCCATTATTTCTTTCAGCACAACATAAAACTTCTTACCACCTCGACCCTAGAAAACGAGAAATGAATAATGCTTTGATACATTCAGTAAGATTCATACTAGAAATCCTACTCCAGGAAGAACATCAGAGAAAATTAATGAAACAAGGACTGACTAATGGGTCTTTCTTTTCAGATTTCTTAAGCTGTAAGAATTGTAACTAACAGATTCAAAACTCGGTATGCAGAAGTTTCTGAAAAAGTAACTCAACTTCAGACACTAGATGACACTAGATGGCAATGTTTCAATTTTCTAACTCTAACACAGAGAACTTGAATTCAGGATTCATACACTTTTTCCTTTTGTTTTTCAAGTGAGCAAATTCAGTAGATATATGTATTTTTATTTATTAATTAAAAGCCAAAACATACTTTTCCAACAATAACCAAACGGAATTACATTTACTAAATATGTGCTAGTGTAAGCATATACCTGAATTTTAAGGCAGTTCAAAATGCATTATATAAGAAAACAGAGCCAGTAGAACTGCTATCTGAGCAGCTGACTTATTTCTAGATTGATGCAGAAGACAAAAGTTAAAAAAAACCAGAAAATAAATTGCAGAAGTCTTTAGCAGATGCTCACCGCCATTGCAGCATTGTCACTGCTTCTTGCAATCTCAGCTGCCTTTTCAAGTATCTGCAAAAAGGCATTTTAAACATCTTAGATTAAAAACCAAAATTGACAGCATTGAAATAAAAAATATTAAAGAAATTAAGCTATCTTTTGATAATTACAACACTATAATTTTGCACATAGAGCGGTATAATATGGATTTCTATGCTGTGTTCCTTCTCTAATCTGCAGGACTGAGAATAACTCACGATTACCTCAATTTGCTTCTCCTTCACCACTCCTAGGATAGTTTTCGCTACAGCACCTTGCTTTCTGTTTCTGTTTGCACCTCCTCTTTGTTTTTCAGTACAGCACATCCAATTCCTCAACTCTACATCCTCCTTTGCTTTCTCACCTCTACCTGAGTTACGAGTAGTACCTGTCACCCACAGCAGCTCACCCCAGCCCCCTAGTTCCGCAGGAATCA
>NW_009726837.1:31058-43059 GCF_000703405.1 Apaloderma vittatum
CTCAGTCTCCACCATCCTCCCAGGTCGCCCACGTGATCTCAATTAGCATTTCCAGTTACTTCTCTAGATCTAGGCTCTTCCCTTCTGTAACACTACGAACAATCAGCTTCCAACAAGATCTCATTTAATGATAAAAGTGAATATTCCACCAACAAGCTCTCAGCCCCAGCAGCCCTCAGGACCAAGGACTGCTACCTTCGTTAACAGCAACACCACATCTCTCCAGAAGCTTAGCTCCAAGTTATTCTGGTTCCTTTTATTTTTGGCCTTTTGAACATTCTCCTTCATTTTTGGATTTTCCGTAATCGATCATGAGGAGTAGCCAGGTAAAGATCTAAACACAGCTCTTTAAACTCTACTCGGCACCCTGCCGCAACCAGAGCTGGGTCAGAAGGGCGACTGCCTTGGCGAATGAGACCAGCTGAACTGGTCACGGAGGTGTCTCTAGAGACGCGAGATGCTCCTGCTCTGAGGAATGGTTCCTAGCTGAAACGTTAATTAAGGAAGCAGGCTGAGGAACTACAGCATCTCCTTTCCCTCGGAGGTCTGCCTCTCCCATCACCCAGGAGTATTACCACCAGCCCCAGACACAGACGCAGCGAGACTTGTGTTGTCTTGACTCGGGCAATGTGAGAAACAACAAAAGGCTACAATAATCAGAGCATAAACACCCAGCAGCTAAAATCCGTAAGAAGGTATTCTGGCTTGTTTTCTTTCTTTCTTTCTCGGTATGAAATGCTTATTAACACGATGTATTACAGCTGCTACTTGGCTGCAAAGCTTGTTTACATATTGTGTGCGAAAACATACATAAACCAAACCACAATGTCCTAATTCCGTTTGATGCTTGTCTCCTTGTGCTTTTTGGAGTTACTCTGTTTGCAAATAAACTTTAAAAGTTTCTGCAAGTCTAGCTTTGTCCAACTGAACTACGAGCCCCTCCGTGCGTCAGCAGCACAGACATTAGCCAACCCAATAAACAGCTCCTGCCTTAGACAAGTTTTCTTATAAATTTTTGAGGCACTTGCTCAAAAAGCCCCAAAAAGCAACTCCCTGCAAGACTGATACTACAATGAAAAAAAAAAAAAATCATCTATTTTTGCACGTTATGTTTCTTAAAATAATGTTTTGGCATCCGAATCTGTTTTCTTGGCAGAAACAAGCAACACCACTGGGAAAATTGGAAGCAGTCATACACCAAGCAAGTCTCATCCAGACAACTTTGAAAAACAGATTCTCAGTTGATACAATTCAAGCAGCTACAATATCACTCCTGATTCAACAGGACCTTCACCAAGAGAATCTTTCAGATTGGGCACCTAACTCTTTTCTCCGAGAGAGAAATTTCAGTATAAACACAGAAATGGAATGAATTATTGAAGAGCTTAGAGCCATGATTTTTCCCAGTGATACTATAAAACAGTTTCTTCACTCTAGGGACTTGCAAGAAGAAAAAGTTACTGGGAAGAAAAATAAGAACTGCTAAAAAAAGGACATTTTGTGGCATTTCCTCAAAGTTGAACGCTTTTGATGAATATTTCATTACCAGCTCAGCAATCACTTTACAAGGATGCTCTGCGATTTTCCTCTATCTGATACGCAGGATTTTTTTTGTACAGTTCAAGAAGGGGGCAAAGCCAGAAAATAAAAAAAAGCCAGCAGCCAAACAAACGTTGGAAGGGATGGTGAAAACCATCAGTCACTACACCTTAATGTCAATACATCAGGCAACTTACTCAGTAAAATTTTGTCTACATGCAGAAATACAAAAAAAAAGTAAAAAAAAAAAAAAAAAGCTTTTTTCTCTAAGTGGTTATTCCCTTTCCCAGAAACAAAATTCAGACTAACACATGTAGGAGTTAAACCTCATTTTTTTCAATGCATCCTTAGCTGTCTGTTTTAACACTTATTACTTGTTTCCTGTTTCTGAGCTTTATTTGTTTGCTTGTGAACAATTTGCTGTCTAGCGTTCACACCACAGACATTACCACGTGGATTCCAAATACACATTTCCTTTCTAGGCAGACATTCTCATCCACATCTGTAGAAAACAACAGGGCAAATTAAGTGGATTTGGTTCAAGAGCAGACCTCGAGAAATCCCTCTTCATGCAGTACTAAGAGTCTATTTATCCTTGAAAGGATTTTAGCTCATAGAGGAGTGTCCCAAAGAGTGGGTAACACACATTTACATAAAGAAATAACAGATCTTTATCGATCATAGGCAAGCACAACTTGAAAGTTTCCAGGATGGCAGATAAATTTAGCTTCTTGTAAGACCACTGATATGGGAAACTGATTATGCTTCCGACTCTCGAGAGACTATGTACAGAGTATTTTTAAAAGCATATGTCTTCAGCTAGTATTTTCAAGTCAGAGCACTGGCACTCTCACACAGCACAATTATAAAACTGCAGTACGGTAACGACAAGGCAGGAAGTGGGGAATCCAGTGCAAGAGTTGAAAGCAAAGAAGAAATAGCTATTTACACACAGGCATTCATGACTGCTCTTTGTGTCCAGCTCACCTTATCAAAGGGAGGGTAATTGATAGGGTGTTTTGAATATTCTTGAAATCTAATGTGCAAAGCTGTTGCATTTTCAGTGTAAGGGTTAGTCTGGACGGTTCCCATTGGATTCAACATTTCTTCAAGTTCATCTGAAACATCAGACAGAACAATTAAGATTACAGGCTGAGTGTGCATTATAATTAAAAAATCTGAAAGGTAAAGATGCAGGAAGAAATGGCTTACTGCACCCAATGGAGAGAGCACGTTTTGCTGCACAGCGCTTTTACCACAACGCGCTGCATTGCCAGCATAAACTACCCATGCCCCCTAATCCACAAATGCTGGAGTATCACCCAGCGAGGAACTCATTTTCTCCTTCCAAAAGAAGCTTAAGAGTCAAGGGAAGCTGAGACACCCCTACGCTGACCCAAACCCCAGTAAGATCTGTGGCTTCTGTAAACCAGCACACACATTGCCTCTCAATCAAATATCACGAAAAAACAGTGTTTTAAGACAGATTTCTTCAACCTGAACATCAGGGAGGGAAGACTTAAATTCTAATTCACATTTTTTGCTGATGCAAATCTTGTCACATACAATACAGTTAGCTATTTCCTTTAGGATGCACAGCACAGGGAACCAAACGAAACCCAAACTGCATCTTAAAACCAGGTAACACTAGATATAAAGATGCATCTATCTTTATGTGATTTTTTCCTTCTGTAACAGATAAAACTTTCAGAATGCTATTTCCAAGCAGGCTCTTACCCTTCCTCCTTCCTGATACACAACACTTTGAGGAAAGAGATTAAGACATTATACAGTTATCCACATCAAAAATACAAGGAGCAAAGAGATTATGACAGAATAAGACATGCATTCGTAGTAAATATTCTACTATTTGATACTACTTTTTTCAGTCTTAGAAGAATTTAAAGCCCAAATCTTCTAGGTTAAACTTTACCAGGAAATGATGACCAGCTGTGCAGTACCAGTTCTCCATTCTTCAACTGCCCTTTATAATCAAACACCATGGTATTTACCCAGGCTACAGGATAATGCTGTTAAAAAAAAAAAAGAATTGACATGGAAACTAAGATGTCAGTGAACATTACTGCACAGTAAGTGCTACAATACATGAAAAATTGAGAGGGTTGGTTTTTGTCGGGTCTGTGGTTTTTTTTTTTAAATAAACGGTGGCATGTTTCAGAAAAGCAGTTTAATGCATGCAGTTTTCCATGCGTACTCCAGCACCACTGAGGACAATAAGACTTAACTTCAAGGGTGTCACTCTGCCAGTATCAAAACACACATTTCCCTGAATGAGAGCCTAGATGCTATTTTTTTTCATCTTCTCCCAATAATCCAGGGTTCAGAAAAAAAGTCACCTTTTAAAATACAATTCTTTAAACAGCCATTTGCCAATTGGCTTACAACCAAAACTTCCATGCCTTTTTTAGTGTCTGAGAAGTATAAGAAGATTTATTTTCATGCAATTCTTAATTACTCTTTTTAATTATTTTCTTTTTCCATTTTGCATTCTTGTACACTAAAAATTAGGACAATGAAAGATTTCTGAATACTTACTTCAATCTAATTCAGAGGCACACACAAGAAAAACAAATGAAATAATTACCACTTTTCCTGCTTTCCTAATGGTTTGGTATTTGGAAGGATTCATTGCCTTGGTTGACTTCTTCGTTTTCATCTTATCCATCACGGCATAAACTGCAAAGCAGAGCCTTGCCATTCTTGGCAAATCGCAGACGTTTATTTCAAATTCAAGCACTTCATTCCAAACGTGGTCACTTCTCCCAGATATTTCTGTGCTTACAATAGTTTTACAAAGGAGTTCTGTACCATGGAAAAGACCAGCCCTAACATGAACCTGCAACAAAGCAACAAGAAATTTTGAGCTTGCCACAGGACCTGCCGAATTCTGCACAGAATATTCCACAGAACATATATATATATGCACTCACCAATATTTCTATCTAAAAAGAAACACTCCTTTAGAGGTTTTTAAATGAATCAAATTCTTTTTACTTTGTTATTCATGTTCCTGGCCAAAGCAAAATACATTTGTTTAAATAATGTTGGCTACCAATTTTTTCAGTAGTGAATTATTTATATTACCACATACGACTAATAACTGTAGTAACAAATACAAGATGCGGATATACAAATGCTTTTAACTTATGTACCTAACAGAAGGAAAGGAACAAGGTAGGACTAAATTCATTTTTTTCCTTAAACATTTTATAAAAAAGTACAGAGGGAACGCTGCTAACCATGACATCAGAAATCACCTGCAATAATACCAACGGCGCACAAAAATTCCCAGGAATTCTGTTTTGTATTTGGCATTCAGAAAGAACCAAACCAGCTAGCTTGAATGATAAAAACAAGGAATAGGAAAGGAGGGCGAGAAGAGAAAGAAGCTGGAGTTATGGGCAAGGGAATTAAAAACACATGACAGGTCAATGCCAAGATGTGGCTTACTTCTGCATTTCTGTTTAATAACGTGCGTACACAGAAAACTGCAGGTTTCCACGTACCCACACTCTTGGACAGTTTCAACAAGAATGACAAGAGGTCTTTATTTCTGTTGCCAGAGCAAACAACAAAGAGAGAAATACGCCAACTTCTTTCAGATGGCCTTCCAAAATATCTGTTTGAGAGAAAGGGGGGAAAAAAAAAACAGAGGAGAGGAAGAAGAAAGGAAAAAACCAAAGAGAGAAAAAAATCCACTAATGTAATTCTTTGGTCAACACCAAAAAGAAGTTTTCCGTGCTACAGTTGAATGAGTAAGAGGTGAACCGATGTTTCAGGTTCCTCATGCTCCTCAACCAACCTCCCAACATTCCCCTTAAGCTCTCATACTGTTTCTGAGAAGGTTAAAATCTGGCACAGGTTTTGGATTTAAAAGCGTAATTCACCTTTGAATTAACCTAGACAAGACCTGTTCTGGGGAGAGCCCATCTTTCTCTCCTCCAAAGAAACAACAGCACGATCAACATGGGAGCGGTCCCAACCTCCGGGGATCTTTTCTGGCTACGCCAACCACTGCTCAGCCCTGCTGCAGGATATGGAAATGTCTACGTGCCACACGTGTGCCTGCCCACCCATCATGCAACAAACATGTGCCTGCCCACCCATCATGCAACAAACATGTGCCTGCCCACCCATCACGTAACAAACATGTGCCTGCCCACCCGTCATGTAACAACGTATGCACAGACAACACACACAGAATCAAAATTCTTGCCGATTACATTTATAGGGTTTTTTTTCTTTTTATTTCTCTATAATTAAAGATTGCAGCCTTCTAGTCTTCAAAAAAGGAAATACTGTGGCTGATGTCAGAGAACTGATTGAAATCTGATGGTTCATAACCTTCCTGAAAAAATTCACTAGATGGTCCTTTATTAATTCATTTGGAGGTTCACTGTGTGTTCAACTGAATTTATAATGAAGGTCCTTTGCTGATTTAAAGATATCCTGTTAAAATATGATTACAACTAGCCTATTGCCTGCTTATGCTTAACACTAGCAACAGTAAATATTCTAAAATCTGCCTCTTCGCTTTGTTTTTTTTTTTTAAAAAAAGATGGCTTTAAATTCATGTTTGCATAATTCTGAATATTGTTTACTGACTTCCTGTTGCCTGATATTGTAGCTTTATAAGCCACCACGCTTCCCTGACTTTTTTTTTTTTCCCACTTTATTAATATAAAAAGCATAAGTGTTCAAGTAAAACTTGATAGGAACAAAGCACTGTATGGTTGAACATATTGCTATTTTGCTTGCCTTTGGGCTAGTTCTAGGATTTCCAATCCTGTTAATGTAAGGGACTGGATCCTAATTTTTTTCTTCTCATTCTGACACTCCCCTTTTACTAATGAAATAGTACATACCAAGGGTGCAGCCAAAGAGCAAGACAAAAAGAAAAGCCACTTCAAATGTCACGTATTTGGAAAATTGGGTGACAGCTGAATGAAGTCACTTGTGCTCTAGGTGAAAACACCCGGCCCAGCTCCCTTTAGCAGGACACTACCCAGCTGACAAATGTTTTGTTTCCCACTACAAACACTGCATTTGTGAACCCTGCTGGTGGTTTCAGCAAAAACGGATAAAACGGATAAATGGTGCGAGCCACAGCACAATGAAACCAGAATAACAATGGCAGTGAATTAAACAGCCGCAGAATCAGGACCAGGAAACAAATACGTTCTCAATAGTGACAATTCCATAACAGCGTTGACCCACAATGCAGGGAGACACGCACAAGCTTGTGAGGTTACCGCGCACATTCTTGTTCTTGGGTAACTCCAGGATTTTAAATTTTTCAAGACTAAAAAGCATTCAAAATATTGAATAATATTCAGACAGAATCCACAGGCACCAACATCCAAAGAACTGGCAATTTTTCCTGCTTCTCCTCAAACTTACAAACAACATATTTTCTTTTTCCTGTAAAGTCATACTGAAATCAACCAAAACTCATTTTCTGTAAATACGGAAAAAAATACCAAAATCAAACCACCAACCAAAACCAAACATTTGATAGCTAAGTTGCTTCTGGAATCCACTTTCTCTTTTCCCTTCCCTTTTCTTTTAAAAAAATTGAAGAGTCTACAGAACGCAGAGGTAAGATGATATTGCAACCAGCTAAATAACGGTTTAAACAAATGTTTTTGCAGACATCCCTTTCCACAGTCACAGTGTCTCAGGTAGTAAAATGGTAACTGTGGCTCATTGCGCAATGTAGCAAAAAGCAGGGCTGCTAATATTCAAGGAGGCTGTAACAAGAGTTTGGAAAGAAAACCAAAATACACTGAGTATCCTGAATCGAGCATCAGCCCAGCAAACTGCCACGGCTAACTCAATTTCGCCTTAATCTACATGTCTGACTATATAATTTATTGATTGCCCAACAAAATAAAGGAAATGAATGTTGTTCTACCTCGCAGGCAAGTGTCTCGTAAAGTCTTAAAGTAGTTGTGCAATAAATTGCCATGTGTTAACAACTTGTGGTCTGTAAAACAGCCGGTAGCCCGGTCACGCACAGTTTTACAGGAAGTGATAGCACAGCTTGCTTTGGTGTTCGGCGTGTTTAGAAAATAAAAGACAGATTGTATAGAAGCGTGCAGTCTTTGCTTAGACACACATACGATATATTCTGGACTACAAATAGACCTTATGCACCACTGAAAAATGTTTGATATTTTAACTACTTCTGGTTGTTGGATGTTAAGGCAGGTAAGTTTGAATAAGCTTATTTCCCACCAACACCAGTACTTTACAGATGCCATCTTAAAAAAAAATAAATCAAATACCATATGAACATTCGTGTCACACTGATCAGGGTTATTGAGTGTTCTAATGCACATACCCAGCTTCAGACAATAAAGCAATACTTGAGCAATAAAGCGAGATTTTAACCAATACTACCATTATAACCGGGAATAATTAAAAACGCTAACACTTCTGCTGAAGTGAAGTATGTATGACCGAGTTCACTACACATTGAAAATCATTAAAATGACAAACAGAACATCTTCTGATACTAGACACTGTTACTTACTTTGGCATTTTCTTCTGTATTTAGTTTATTACCCTTTAGCAGAATAATCTTGAAAGGGTTGCAAATATCCCATACACTCTGAGAAGGGAAAAAAAGAAACAAGTTTGTTCTTAATCAACGTAATGTACTGAGACCTATTTAATAAGCTAGGCACTTCAAGTAAGAGGCATAAATACAAATGGAAAGATAGGTGTTTTTAAAAATACAGATCTGAAGTCTTAAAAAATAAATTGGTTATCGTAACTTCAAGAGCATGCAAGATGCCCTAAAGGGAAAAAAAATGTTAGGAAAAACACTAAGCCGAAAAAGAGTGGTGGTGGTAAGAAAACACATTGAGTACTACTCGCTGACAATTCAGAATAATCCTTCAAATTTACTGTTCATTCTGAATATATGTAGAGTGTGCAACAGAGCAGTCTGTCCGCATTTCTTTGGATGACGGTATGTAACTTGTAACTGTGCTGTAAGGCCACAAGTTTAGCAATAAAGGAAGCACCACACAAAAAGCTAGATGTGTGTTATGGCAGAAGTTACCGTCACCAAAGCGGCAACACCACGCAAGGGATCTGGGCTACAAGAGACCACAGTCCATGACTGCCCAAGCGAGCAGAGCCTACGCGTTGCTTTGAAGCTGGAGAATCCAGGATCTCTACAGTAACTTCTCCAGCTGCTGGTAAGAGATTACTACCCGCTCTTCGGGCTTGTGATTGGAAGTAGAGCCAATAGCAATGGAAAGGAGATGGATGAGGTGAGGGAAGGCAAGAAGTTTGCAGAAACCTCGAGGTCTGCTATTTCTGGTGCAAACCTTCTTGCAAGCAACAAGAGTTGCTTCGAGTAGACCCAGGTGACCCCTGCTGGAAATCAGTGGCAGCAGCACAAATCCCAGGCACTGTCATTCATATTCCATAGGTCACTGCTCCTTTTGGGTACTGGATATTTTCCAAATCAACTTACAGTTGTTGTTCTTGTTTTTTTTGGTGGCAGAGGAAGAGGAAGGTTGGATGATTTTCGGTTTATGGCAGCTTCTATGGCAATCATCTCCTGCTCACACATTTTCTTTATAGTGCAACACTCCACTAGAGTCAGCTGAGGAAGAGTCCTGTTCATCACACAGTTGCGGATGTACTAGAAACCCGTGGAAAACAGTGGTTATCAGCTAGCAGATTATATTCTACAGCAGGTTTCAAATCAAAGAAACAAATCACGTCTTACAAAGATACAAAGGAAACGGCGCACACCTATTTCACAACCCAAGAGGGCTGCAGACATGAGGAGTAAAGGGCATTGCTGTGCAGCACAGCTGACCACGGCACAGGAAGCAAGGTTAAATTTTGACCAAGGCACCAGAGAACAGTAACAGAAAGTTTCAGAGAGCTTTATGTACCTGAAACTGAATTAACGGGTGATCACCAAATACGTATTCCAGCCTTCCGCTAACTTGCAGCACGTAGTCAGCAGGATCGACTTCCTCGTCTTCTTTGCCATGGATAGTCAAACGTTTTCGGATTGCCAGCTCATTCAGCTTGATGGGATTCATGTTAGGGGACACCTGAAAACTAAATACATCCTAACAAAACATAAACAGGAACACTTAATGTCAAACTTGTCAGCGTCGGACGTACAAGGCTTAAATCGTAGCACATACAATAAGCAGAAATACTAAACTGTTAAAACCAGTCTATTTTAACACTTAATGTCTATAATTTTGAGTGCAATCAGAGCAAGAGTCACCCTCAAAGCTACAAAGTGGTTAATTCCCAAACCTTAACAGTATTAGAAGCACTTTTAAGAACAGAGGACTTTATCTAATCGATCCAGCAGTGATTTAAAGACTTCTGTATCAGGATATTGATCTAGAAGCTTATGCTGTAGAATGTGGATGAGGGAGACTATAAACCATGCATACCTTTCAAGGTATTTAGCAGCACTAGATGTGTTAATTTTTCTTCTTTCTGGCCACTAGCAAGTTATTCTCTTTCTAGGTACAACTGTCTCCATTGTAAAAGGTTTTCTGTGAAATCTCCCATCTCCCTTAATCTACCACCTTATGCTCTGCACACACTTATTTGCAAAGGTTGATTCAGCAAGTTCTGGGGTTTTTTGTTTTGATTTTATTTACACACACTCCGGGAGGTGTAAGCATTCTAAATCCAGTTATTTACAAATACGAAGCATTGTCTGGCTTGCATTCTTTTGACTTGTGCTTTATTTATCTAGAAATGTACTGGTTAGAAGCCAAGCTGCCCTCGTGGAAAAATCTAACTCTGTAAAGTCAGGCGAAATTAATTCTGTGTTTTCTCAGCTTCTGCATGGTTCACAACAGCTTCCCCCTCTCAGACAGCTGCCAAGCTGTGAAGGCTTTCTTCTCGTGCCATAAGTGGTAGCGGGCAGACAGGGAACGACACTTTTTCCTCCCGGGAAGCCGGTGCTCTACGACAGCTGCCTCACTTCAGATTGTAGGTCTTTGCACGTACGTCACAGAAACAGGGATCAGTCTCTTCCTCTCACTCCAGAGACCCTTAGGTAGCTTTTACAGCTCACCCAGGCATTCTAGACAAGAATTATTTAGCATCTCTTTCTCTCAGTCTTTCAGCATTCCTACTGAAAGGACACAGCAGGGCCCATACCGTCCCATTTAATTCTCCTGAGATGGTTCTAGTATTTGATGCAAGTAGTAAAGTGTGGAACAGAGCTCGCTGCTCTAAAAGGCAGCTCAGATTCGAACTGTTCATAGCTCAGAAGGTCAGAACTGGCAGCAGAAGCATTTGAAACATTTGAAATGTCAGCAGTCTAAGCTATTATGGTGGCAGGCAGATACATTCTGCACCAGCGTGAACTTTTGCACTGCTTTTGTACTGTTATCATATGCATACATACATACAATATTTTAATCAAAAGCTGACGAGCACGCAGATATTGTCACTCCTGGACAACTACACGTCCTCTACTAGGCTGAAGAGGACTGGGAAAGGTTTTGTCATAAAAACACCAACGCATTCAACATCAGCTAGCGTTGCTGGTGACCAAGTTTAGTCAGAGTCAAATATGATTTTGCCATTTTGGATTACTTTCAAGTTAAAAAAATAGTATCAGAAATAATCTAGTTTTGTAAACAAAATCAGCTGAATCATTAGGAAGTCAGTATCTAGCACCCGGGCCTGCTGTATTTACACATTTGTGAGATTTCAAGGTTTCCAATGCTGATCCCTCACTGTTATCCAAAAAAGCAGAGTGCGAACAACAGGAATGCTAGACTCAAGCAGAGTCATAGCAACTTCAATACCAAAAAAATGAAGCTAAATCATTTTAGGTGGAAACTAAAGTGTGTGGGTTTCTTTTGTTTTGGTTTTATTTAAAAAAAAAAAGCTATGATTTATTAGCTAAAACAAAAAGGTAACTAAGTCTCAGCTACTGTTTCATTTGTCTTATGCATGTCTAGCACAGGGAATATCAATTTCTCTCTTTTTAACATGTATTGCTCAACCTAATTAGCAGACCAACCCCAGAGATCTTCACGCAAAGAGAAGGATGTTGAACATGGCGCCTCCCAATCCATCAGCATCTCGAGTCTAAAATTGAACTCTAGTGAAGCAACACAGTAATAGTTGACCAAAACAAGTCCCGCGAGCTTTGAACTGTTCCACATTTAAATGAATGTGAAATAATATAGAATATACAAGCTGAACTGCAATTTGACTTTAGAAGTTCGGTTCAAAACTCCAGGTTTGCGGCCTGACTTTCTACATTTTAACTTTAGAAGCAGAACTGTAATTTGACTTTAGAAGTTCAGTTCAAAACTCCAGGTTTGCGGCCTGACTTTCTTTCAAGACTCAACGATCCCGATGAAAGAATTTGCATTTTGCACTGGGAGGGAACGTCAATCTGCTGGAGGGTAGAAAGGCTCTA
>NW_009726838.1:0-7787 GCF_000703405.1 Apaloderma vittatum
CAGGGAGCTGGGAGCTGAGCACGCTGCTGCTGTCTGGCATGCCGGGAGGCAGAAGGGACACCGTGCTGTCTGGGTCTCTCCGGCACATCGAGCCATCCTGCCCCAGCTGGGTAAACTGCAGGGAGGGCTCTCCTTCAGCTTCAAGCGATCTTTAGGCTCTTGGTTAGGATGGCTGCGTTTTTCCTTTGGTCCTGCTAGCCATGCCTCATTGCCCGTGCTGGTGGGACAAGGACCAGTCCTGGTGTAGGGATGCGATGAGTTTGTCAGTGTTCTGCTGATACTGGTGGTGGATGAACCAGCCAGGGACCTGCTGAGTATGTCTCTAATCCCGAAGGCCGTGGTTTGCGAACAAAAGAAAAGAAAATCAAAAAAAGCTGTAAGCTTTGAGATGCAAAAAGTCCCAGGAAACCAGCCCTTGTGTCCTTGGATCAATAACCTCTGGGTGTAAAATGCAGTGAGGGAGGTTCAGGCTGGGTGCCAGGAGAGCTGACCCTCATGGGAAGGGTGGGTGAATGTCCAAAGGGAGTGTGAGACATGTAGGCTGAGGTCTCCATCTCTAGAGGCTTGAAAAGCCAAGCAGACCCTCCTCAGGATGGCTGCACCAGGATGGTCCCAGCTGTGGTGGAAAATGCTTTGCTCTGGGTGGGTTTGGGCACTGGGCAGACAATGGATAAAGGGTGTCCCAGTGCCTTCCCTGAGCTCCTCAATGGTCTATAAAGATGGCTGGCATGAACATATTATGTTTTTTTAATTTCTTTTTTATGTCAGGCTTGGATTGTCTAATAGACGCTTGCATTGTAATTTTTTACTTTAATAGGAATCATTTGTAGAGAGATCTGCTGAGCTCAGCATCCCGGCTAGAGCTTTTGCATTATCAAGAGTTGCTGTCTTTGCAGATGGATGAGTTTCAAGGATTTCTAAATACACAGGCCTATCTGTCTAAACAAAAGTTCAAATGCTGTGCAGTTCACTGGTTTGGAGCAAATGTCAAAGAGGCAGGACTGGGCTGTCGCCGCTAAACAAACCTCTGTCCCATGTTCTCTTGCACTTTCCACAGAATCCTGCACGAATTTGGTGCGATCAGCCTGTTTCTATTTACGGGGTAAAAAAAAGCAGCATGGAGTGGAGCCATGGGATTTTTTTTTTGCTTTGCTTGGGGTTACAAGGGTGTTGGAGGGAGAAATAATGCCATAATTACTATGAACCCCTTCTCTTGAGAAAAAGCCTTTCAGGGAGGAGACTCATGACCTTCCCTGAGGAGCGTGTCTTCTTTGGCCTGAGGTATTAGCACAGTTGGTGCCTTTTCCCAGATTTTGGATAAAGGTGGTTGTCTGGCATGCCTCCTTCTCTTGTAGCAGGAACCATCACCTCCGTGGGTGTTTGTCTCATTTTTCCTGAATAATTCCCCAAATAGGGCACTGGAGCCAGTGGCCGCAGAGCAGGGCAAACTCCTGGTATGTCTCATGGGTTTTAATGTGCTGAGAAAAAGAAAAGAAAACAGCAGTTGTTTGCAGACAGGGATGTCACCAGGAGATGCCCTGAGTAGTGTTTAGTTCCTACACTGACCCAATGCTGTTCTCCTTTGGGTGCAGCTGCCAGAGCAGGCAAAGGGGACTGAGATTTCCCTGGTGACACCTGGGATAAAAATGCCGCCAGCGATATTTGTATATGTAGCTGAACGGTGAGGTGGTATCTTGGCAGGGGCTCTTATGCATAGCAATCCATGTCAGCATGGACAACTTTGAAGACTCCAAGGCTAGATATCACCTCCAGATACATTTTGGTGCTGATGGGCATGGCTGGGTGAATCCTCCGCCACTTCTCTGCATGTTCCATGTCGCTGATGAGCCGTCAGGGGGAATGGGTCCTCCATGGGTATCAACCCCGTCACAGGAAGGCTTTATGGGGCAGAGATAGCAGCCTGGCGTGGGAGACAGGAGACCTTTTTCCCTGACACCTGCATATGATGCGACTTCGGCACAGCCTCTCGCGTCCGGTGTTTTTTTGTGTTTTCCGAGGCGTTTTGTGTTCACTCCTTGGCCGGTGCTGGGAGTACTGGATTGGAAAGGAAAGGGATTTTCATACTTCATCTTTTTCTCGCCGGGGCCTGAAACGTGAGCGCCTCCGAGGCGTTGCCGAATGAGGTGGTAATGTGTTCATCAGCTGGGAAATCACCGGACCTCAGAAAAACGGGAAGGGGAGAGATGGAGAGACATAAAGATTTGTGTCCTCCCATCTGCCCCTGGACAACAGTGGTTTTAGGATGCAGCTGGTGGGTGCAGGAAGCCTGGCACTGAGGAGCATCCCAGTGGTGTTGAGGAAGATGTGGTCTGTGTCCTGGAGAGACGTATGGACACTGCGTTCGTAGCGAAGTGCTAGAAGCGGTGTTCCACATCAAGGGTTGGGGGATGCATGTGCAGAGAAAGAACTCAAGTCAATAAATACCCAAACTACTGCTAAGAGGTGCAGGGAAGAGTCAGCTTTCTGCAGGACATGGGTTGACCTTTACCTTTGCCTAGCTTGGAGCAATCTCCTGTGGGGAGCAGGTTGTGTTCTCCTAGTCAGATGCAGGTTTTGTCCAACAGACTTCATGCTGGTTGTGGTGGCCTTTCCCTCAACCTTAGTGCTCTTTCGCTGGCACAGCCCTTTCTTCACCCACTGTCCACCAGTGCCACCATGCACCTGTGAGTCTTCACAGAAATCAAAGAATTTAATTTTATGCTCTCAACTCTCCCTGGTTATGGCTCTGTGGGATGCTTGGAGGTGGCACAGCCCGGATGCTGGCTGTGCAGCAGGCGCTACATGTGCGTAAAAAAGCAGCTTCGAGTCTCCTTTTTGCTTTTGTGGCCTCTTCTTCTGTCCTTGCCATATCCGAGGAGCATTTGTCAGCTGTCATTCATTGCTCCTTGCTCCTCCTTCCTTTTCCAGTTTATCCTTCTCCTTTGTAAATTAAAGTCCTAGGCTGCTCTACTTCTCTACGTCTCATTGCTCTTATTTCCCATCTCTGAAGAGCAACCATTTTCCTGTTGTGGTTTTTTTTTTTTAACACAGGATATCCAGGATTGATCGGAGCACTCCAGGTCAGGGCATGCGACCGGTTTACACCATCACATAATTTATAATCCCGGGTCTTTGTATGTCACCTAACATTTTGTTTGCCATTTCAGCTGTGGCCACTGAGTGAAGGCTGACATCACTTTTCTGGCTGTTCTCAGCTAATTTAGGCTGCGGAAATGTGTGTGATTAGTTCAAAATCTCCCTTGCAGCATGCGATGCCTTGCCTTTATCACTACGCTGGGCTTCCTTGCTGCTGGCATGGCTGTTTGCTTTGATGGTCTATCCTATCCATCATATTCTTGATTAGCCTAAATAATATTGTCATCTGCCAGTTTTTCCTCCTCATTGCTCAGCCCTTTTCAAAGCATTAATAAACAGATTATAGCGTGCTAAGCCTCGTCCAAAACACTGAGGCGCAGAGAGCTGGCAGTGCCGCGCTCGATCCAAGCTGCTCTGGCTGCGTAATAAATTCAGGCTCTGAGATGTGAAGAAGGTAATAGCAGAAGGAGATAGAGAAAATACCATTGGTTTTATTACAAATAAAAGCGTTTCTATTTACCGACATGCCTGTGACTCTACCCCATTCACTTTATGAATGGCTAATACCAGTCCACGTAACCAAATACGCTCTTAGTGTTAATACTTTGAAACGCAACCATTGTGCGTTTAAATGGCAAGGGCCTTTTTAGGGGAATACTTAGGACTTTGGTTTCATAGGAATAACATAGTTTAGTATGAAAAAAGTGTAGAGTATTATTGATGTGTGATATGCTAAAATTATGTATGTGGACATATGCTTCCAGTTAGATCAATAGATGTTATTAATGTGTAAAGATATCATTTTTATGTTTCTGTTTTTCCAAAGGGTTTTGTGGTTAGCTTATATTTTGAGCTTATTGATGAAAGAATAGTATTTATTCTGAAAAGTCAATGATTCAAATTAGGGCAATTTTTTTAATGGGCTGTAACTTTTAAGCAGCATAATAAATTTTCTTTGTCATTTACAGAAGTATTTCCCTTTGTGTTCAAGATGAATGTGGCAGTCTTCAGGTCAATGGCTCTGGTTTTCCCTAAGGTGAATTCTGGAGGTGCTGAGCTGGCCTTTTTGTGGTGGGAGCAGCTTGCAACTGAAATGCCTTTAAAGTTTGCATTGTTTGGGAAAGGAAGCAGGGAAGGAGAGATCAGAGCCACATTCACAATTTTCCTGCGCATTGCCCAAATTGAAATAAGTATAATTCTTAAACAGCATAGGAGACGTGGCAGAAATAGCACAACTGTGCTCTGGTTTGTAGCCTCCTGTCTTCTTGGGAGCAGCTGCTGCTCAAGCGGCTGCATCAGTAGACCTGTGCTTTTTGAAGTTCCCTTCCCTTCTGCAATCAGGACAGGTTTTTTTGCTCATACAGTATGCCCTGGCAGTGACTTCTGCTATGTGAAAGCACCGTGAGATTTGTCTTGTGCTTGCTTTAACAACTTTGGTTGATGGTTGTCTTGGGCAGCCTACAACTGCAGGCAACCAGTTGCTCCTTCTTCACTTTCCTGGCTTTTTTTGTTTATTTTGCTTATAACTTCACTGTGGGGAGGTGAGGAGGCATACTGCAGCTTGCTCACTTATGAAGAACTCTGCATAACCTGCTTTGAAACACTGGCTGGGAAATGGGAGGAGGGCACCCACTTTGAGGGGTGCCCTATGGGTGCTGTGTCCCCCCTGCCAGCTCCGGTTTTCGTGTTGGCTTGGGCAAGATGTGCTCTTTGTAACCCTGAGCAAGAGCTGCTTGGAGATGGAAGGGGTGCTTGGCTGTTTTCATTTGTGTCTTTGCATCGGTGAGACCAAATTTCTGTTCTGACCCAGCTTGACCCGCTCTCCAGACTCCCACCTCACCCTGGAACTATCGGGAATATTTGCTCCTCCAAAACTCCCATTTCTCCTTTTAGAGAATGGCGGTAGCTCTCTTCTGCTCTTATTTTTCTCAGTAAATAGGGTGAAAACAGATGATGTCATTGGTGTCTATACAGGCAAATTTGGCCTCCATTTTCTGTTTACTAGGACTGCATTAGTTATGAATAATGGCGCGTCAAACTACTCGCTCCGAGCAATTTATTCATGGGATTTGGCCCCGCTTGCTGTCTGAGAGTTGCCTGCCAACAGGATCTGATTTTTAAAATACACTTACAAACATGCAGCCGTTTGCCCGATCTGTTTGCAAACATATCTGGGCCTCTGGGCGCTCAGCAGATGCTCAGCCTCAGTGTCGGGGCGGTGCAGCTGGGCTCCAAAAATCACCTCCTGGGATTTCGGTCCACGGATGGGCAGCAGTGATGTCCTCTGAAAAAAGGAAAAGAGATGGGAGAGAAGAAGTCGTGTGAGATTTCAAATAGTCTTCCTCCTCTTTTTGCCCTGGGGGACATGGTTACGTGGAGCTGGAGGCACACACGTGACCCCAGACCTTCGAGACAGGATTCCCTCCCCAACCCAAGAGAGAGAGCAACAACTTCTAGCTCATTTCTTGCCGTCTGGCAAATATTACTTCTAATTTTTTGCTCTGTCACATCCTCACAGAATAACCATTGATTTATATAGCAGCCAAGTGAAAAAAAAAAAATGCTTTTTTCTGGATACCTGTATTCTCTCCAAGAAAAGGTCCTGCTCCTCGAACTTGGATAAAACAGGCCAAAACCGAAAAGAAACCCTCTTTTCCAGTGGTGTTGGTGGAGAAAGGAACACAATAGCCCATGTGTGCGGGAGGCAACCACAGGTCAGCTCTGCTTGCCTGCTGCCCGTACAATGTGCACCACACACGGCTGTTTTCCAGGGTATTACTTGCTTGATTGATTGCTTAATTTGCGCACTTGTGCGATAGCGACTGTCATGCGATGGCTCTTTTGTCATGCTGGACTGAAGGATTTTATTACTGGGAGACAGTTTAGGCTCCAAGATGCTTCCCAAGAATGCCTGGGCTGATGTTCCCATGGGCCATATTTGGAAATCCCAGCCGTTTCTCCTTGGCCAAAAGCTCCAGTTGATTTTAAGGGACATTTTGTTTGTGTTACTGTGTGGGTTTCTGGCCCCTGATGGTCT
This sequence comes from Apaloderma vittatum, assembly GCF_000703405.1. Classification (NCBI taxonomy): domain Eukaryota; kingdom Metazoa; phylum Chordata; class Aves; order Trogoniformes; family Trogonidae; genus Apaloderma; species Apaloderma vittatum. Next base: position 6,134 of record NW_009726838.1, read on the forward strand.
TGAAGAAAATAAAAAAAAAAAAACAACAAAATATTCTCAGCTCGAAAGACATTTGTGCTAATTAAACAGCAGGGGATTTGCTTCTCTTCACCATGAGTTTGTTTTTTAGGCTTCTGTCAGGCATTTTGCACACAGATTTCCGCAAGCCTCGTTAGCATGGGAGGTAGATGTCACACAAAGGTGGGCAGATTTTCTTCACGAGGCTTGTGGGATGCAGACCAAAGATGAGGGATGTATTCCCACCACCCTGCTCCATTGCCTGAAGTTCCTCATCCCCTCCATTGCCTGTCCAGAAAGGAGGTTCCTCAGTTTATTAGGGGATGACTTATGCCAGGAGCCTGTCCTAGGCCCCTTGCGCTGCTCCCTGTCTCCTTGGCTATAGAGGGATTTTGGGAGAACTGCATCTCAGCCAAGACAGTGAGAAGGATGGACGCGTTTCCCTAGGTACCACACCGCAACTGGAAATCTTACTATTTCTTGGCCTTTTCTAGCCTTTTGGACAGGGAGAAGCAGATCAGGCAAGGTTGAAATTTCTTTCCACTTCATGCCCATGGTGTAATAAATACCCTGGTGTTGCTCAAGGCATGCGAGACCTCAAGGGAAGAGCTTCTGCACCCTCCAGTTTGGAGCAAGGGACTAAACCCCACAGGCTGTGGCAGGGCAAGTGCCTGCTGCCTGCTTGGGCAAGGTCTCTGGTTTCAACCACAAACTCCCCTACTTCAACCAAGAGATAACCTCTGAGACACCTCCCTTCCAGGGAGTCTGCAGGGCTTTTTTTCTCCCCCTCCTGCGCAAAATCATACAGTCAACAAAATCTTTTCCAGCGCTAATCCTCGGCTATGCAGGAGGACTCCTCTGGCCCCGTGGTAGTAAGGGAGAGACAGATGTTCAGCAGTTAATTAGTGCAGTTGTGCAGCTTCTTCCTGCTCAAAGCTTGGATGTCAGAGCCCCCGAGTAAGTCACTGTGTGTCTGCCTGTGTCGCTTTGTGCTGCGAGACCTCTTTGGAAAACTAGAGCTGCTTTAGGAGACGCTGTGCTCCCCAGAAAAGTCCACTCTCACCCTGGTTCCTTGAGATGTTTCTGCTTCGTTATCCATTTAACCACTGCTGAGCCTCTCTGAAGCTTTTTCCCTATGGATTATCTCCCAGAAAGGGCTTTCTTTGTTTTTCCTTTAGGAGGCTTTCTGAAGTAAGGGTTTAGTTTTGGGGCAGAACTAGCTTTTTTCCAGATGAGGAAAGCAGCACTGAATGCAAAGGGAAGTGACGATTTCGGCACAGGACAGGGAAACACAAACAGTTGCTGGAGGTTTCATTTCCTAATGACATTTTCAAGCATTTTTTTCAAAACCAGCCAGAAATGACATAGGCTGATTTCAGCTGAAAACCCAGGGGGAAGAGGAGTCCTGACTTCCACTTGACAAAAGGCATTAACAGTGGGTTGCAAACCCTTTGTGAAAACCCAGCCCTGTGCTGAACGGGTGGCTCCCTTTCACATTCTTCCATTGTGGTCCTGAGGTCCATCATTGGCTTAATTGTTTTCTATTAATTAGATAGCGTGGGTGTGATGGCATTTTGTACAAACCTAGGTGATTTGTAGATCACTAGGGTGCCGTAGGGTGGTGCCTCCAGCAGGAGTCCTTGACTTTGCCCTACAC
>NW_009726838.1:7818-34477 GCF_000703405.1 Apaloderma vittatum
TCTGAGGATGCCTGTAAGAAGAAGCTGGCAGCCATGGTGGCCCAAGGTGACTACCTTGTTAAAAGCTTTAAACCTTCCTGTAAAGGTTTTCATGGTTTTTTTACCCCTGGCTGAGAAGAACTGGAGATGAGGAATGCTATTTGGGTTTCCTGGTGCAGTAGCATCACCCTCCAAGGATGATCCACATCTTCCTGTCAAGAGGACCTTCCCAAATTGCCCTTGTGATGTTCCCCATCTGCCTCTCCTTCCTAGACTCCATTTGGTTTCTGACTGAGAGGGTTGGCAGAGATCCTGCTCCCCAGTTCTGACTGAGGCAAGGCAGGGCTGTGCCTCATTAGGGGTCTGATGAGAACTGGCAGCTCGTTGCACACATGTGAAGGCAGCGTGGCATGAGGAGACCTACACCAGGATACACTTCCTATATCATGCTTTCCAGCAAATTTAGTGCTGTTTTATAGAACTTGGTTATTTATTCAGGCTTGCTTTCCACACGCACGTGGGGTGGGGATGACCTGAGAGGCGGCTGGCCATGCTCGGCCCCAGCAGTTGGAGGAGTTTGCAGGTCAGTGAGTGGGATAGCAACTGGAGAGCCTGAAAATAGAGCCAAATCGCTTATCCTTCCTCTGTCCTCCTCTGGGCAGCCTTGTAGCTTGCTCAACTTTCGCTCTACAGCACGAACTGATTCTGTACACGGCACCTAGTGCTGCAAAGATTAATCTTTTGGGGTTTTTCTTTGTGAAGACCTTTCAACAAAAAGAGGGTAACTTTTGATGCATATCATTCTTCCCCCCTTGCATATGTTCATTTTTGATTCAAACACACTGTTGAAACCTTTTCTTCCCTCGCAGAGAAAAATCCCCTGGAAAAGAGCAGAGCCTGCTCGTGTGCATTTATTTTTACCGGATCTTGAAATAATTTGTGACTTAAAAGGAGAGGGGGGGTGGGGGGAAAGCCTGTTCCTGATTGAGGCTGCTGAGCGTTACTGTGATAGAACCGAAAATAATAAGGTAACAAGCAGCTCTAACCTTAGCTTAATTAACACATCGTTAAGATCAAGTGCACAGAAAGGTAGCAGCTCCGTGCCGCTGTGCCTGGTGCACTGCTCTTACGGCTGAACTGGGGGATTTGGTGACCCAAGAAATGCATTGCAATTTGTTTCTTACTTGTTTTTTCTTTAGCCCTGGTGAATAACCTAAATAATTTCTCCAGAGGAGACCTGCGACACACTTACAACAATTTTTGGGTACAAGTGGGAAGAAATGAGCAATGTGAGAAAGGGGCGGCGTATGATGGGGGAAGGTTTGCTCAGAGGGATGGCTGGCGCGAGCAGGTCCAGCTCTGGATCCTCGGCTGCTGAGAGCAGTCAGGAAAATGGGAGATGACTGAAAGCTTTTAGTGCCAGAGCTATTTGTTGACGTCCGAGGCAGATCGCTTTCTGATCTCATCTCCCCTTGCGCTGAGGTTGGAACCAGAAGGAGAGGTAAATGGGTCAAGATTCCCAGGGGCACAGTGAGAAGGGCCAAAAAGCAGGAGTCCACAGGGGGAAAACAGTCGATTTGGCAGGTCTGGAGTTCATTGAGAAGTTATTGCTTTGGAAGGCACAGGAATATCTGTTGGGAGTCATAGAAGAGTTATTGGTGTTGGAAGTTATGATGTAGAATTATGGTGGAGGATATAGAGACCCTTATAGAAGCTCAGCAAACCTGTGAATCCATCTATCTAAGCACCCTCAATTCCCACTGAAATCCTCTTGGAACAATAATAATCATTTAACAAAGGAAATGGTTTTTGACCCAGACAACTAAATGCATTTCCGCTTAGTGCTTCCCAGCCCTCGTCTGATGCTCAGCCGTGTGTTGAGGTTGCCTGTTATTTTCCCAGACATCAAAGGCTTTGAAGGGAAAAAAAATGCAACTCAGGAAAAATTGATTGTTTGCCATGAAAATCTCCCCTCAAAAGAGCAGTCTGAAGAACAATTAGCCAAAGGCATGTGAGCAGATTGCAAAGCAAAAATACAACGTCGAGGTACGGGCGATGCTTCCCCTGGGACAGGTGGTGCAATGCCCTTGCTGGTGCAGGAGCAGTTAAGGAGCATCAAGGCATTGCAGAGACCTTAGTTATTTCCCTTCGTCAGGTTTTGTTACAGCAGGTATCAGAGGGAGATCCACTCCCAAGAGAGTGCTGGCAGGAGGGAAGGGATGAAATCTGGAGCTTTGCTCTGCCTCTGCCAAACCAGGTCTCGCCTAATATAAAAAAAGCCCCAAAGAGCAGCCTGCACTGGATGGAGGGTCTGATCTGGTGTTACCATCTCTCCATCAGCTGTGGAGTTGGGGCCCTGAAACACTACTTTTCCTATAACCAGAAGTCATAGTACTTGTGGACTGCTGCTGGAGATCTCTAGCCCAGAGACCTGCATGGACCACCTATCTTGCTACAAAGCCCTGGTTGCATGATAAATATTTGAAACTAGATGATAATTTTGGATCACGAAAGCTGCCTTTCCACCTGCAAGCTGCAAGACCTCTATGCTGACAGTGAGAAATAAATCCAACCTTGTACAGGTCCATCTGCAGGATAGATCGCGAGTGGCTGGGAACAACCTGGGTCTCCCTGCAGTGCCAATGCCATGTGCCAAGTTCATTTTGCTGTCATTAGATCGTTCCTTTATTTTTTGTGTATTTTGGACCCAAAAGAATGATTGTACTGAGAAAGGATCAATAGCTCAGCCAAGCGTCCAAGTTATTAACTCACAAACAAACAGCATCAGGGCTGAGGAGGAAGAATGTCAATTTTCTGTGCAAATGTTATTGCGGGGAGCCTTCAAGGAGTGTTTTATTTAGCAAATCAGAGCTATCAGAGACAGATATTCCCTTGCTGGGAGAGAGGGGAGAGTCAGAGAATCTAATTATGTATCTCGTAAAGTGACTCAGGGGAATAAACCTTCAGGCTGCGGGTCAGTCTGAAGGGACCAGATGGGGTGGGATGTCATGTGTGAGAAGGATTCCTCTCCTTCCCTATCCATCTGCTCATCTAGCTTTGCTCCCATCAGTGAGAAAGGCTCTCTCATGAGTGTCCTCTCTCCTCTCGTTTTTGGGATGTTTACCTTCACAGGCAAAGGACATGAACCTGGCCTGATTTTTTCCACAAGGGAAGAAAGAAAGGACTGTCCTGTTCAAGCTGTCCTCCCTTAGAGGTGGGTAATAAAATATTAGGAGTCACTCACTGAGCTGCACTCATCACCCTTAGGGTTACCCACAGGGCATGTTGGGGGGCTGTGTCACATCCTCCTTCGAATTCTCATCTTCCTTTTGCCTAGCCTGGCATGCCATCGCCTTAGATCATTTCAATCTCACTGCCTTGTGCCTGTAATGAAGAGTGGCAGAGGGCTGGAGATCCAGGCTGGCAGCTGGGGCTCTCCCAGTTCCTAGCAGATCCAGCCACTCATTAAAATATTTGAAGTCCCAGCCCTTTCCCTCTGCTACTTCCAGTGTCGGCAGTGGCTCAATATGTAAAAAGTATTACCAAGGTCGGAGCTTATGCTTTGAAATCTCAGCTGCCACGGAGGCGGTGGTTTTGCAACACATAAAATGCAGTTGGTATCTTGCCACATCCCAAGCTTGCAATGTACCGTGCAATGCACTCCCTCGTCCGACATTTAGGAATTAGAGGGAGAAAATCTCGATTTCATTCCCCTTCACTCAGGTTTGTCCTGCTGCTAAACCCTGCAATAAAAGCAGGGAGGGTGAGGTTGGATTTTTTTAAGGTCATGGTATGGGTCTCTCTTACTGAAGTTTTTTCCGCCTGTGTGCTTAGGCTTTATCCCGCGAGGGTATTGCTGTGACACCAAAGGACATGATGAGGGAAATCCCAGAGCTGTGTGGTCTGGGGCAACTGCAGAATGCTCTACTCAGTAAAACCTCGTGTTCGTGTCAGGGAATGCCTGCAGCCCCTGGTGCCATCCCCTTTGCTCTTTTCTGCACAGGAACTTGGATGCTGGGTTTGGGTAGGCAGTGCACTGTTCTGACCCAGCACGGGTGCAAGTGGCAGGAAGGATCATCTTAGCGATCCCTACCAATACAAACCCTTCGATCAGCACCATCAAGCACACTCTCCTCATCTGCCTGCTGGTAAAACCTGGTGGGTGGCAGGTCCTCAGGAAAACAGAGCCTGACATTTCCAGGGAGTGTGCAGCTGCTTTGCCTTTACAAGCCCTTAAAAGCAGAGTGGAAAAGTGCCCTTCTACTGCTGTGCAGCCACCTGATATTTAAGAAAACGGTGTGCGATTAAGGCGAACATCTGCCAGGGTGGGTTAGCCCTGACTGGACTAACTCTTGCGATGCCTCTGTTTTCCATGACCCCATGGAGGTCTGTGGGCATACTGGGCAAACCCCTGTCCCCTGCAGAGAGGTCTGGCTGCAGGGGTGCAGCATAGCCTCGGAGCTTCATGACCCCAAGGAGCAGCCCCAAAGCAGCCAACCTGTTTTGGGGATTCAAGGCTGTACAGCGCTGATGCTGTTTGGGTGAGTAAGGCAGAGAAGACCAGCACCCCTGGACCCAACCATTGCTCTTCTGCTTGGTGAAGCACATGTCTCAAGCTGGATTTTTAGGGCCTGATGTGCAAGTAGCTGGAGGATTGCAGTGTCTTAGCTACTGATGAAAAGCCTTCTCCTTAGCTAAAGGGGGGAAAAGGCAGCGAAAGATGATGTTTGCTTCACATCTGTCAAACTTCTCCCAGTGCTGGTTTGCAAAACCACCTGAAGTGGGTGATGCCTTGCTCAGCAACAGCTGTGTCCCAGAAAGCATTTGTCCTCATTTCTGTATCACATTTCTCACCCTCAAAATCTCTATTTTCAGTCATAAGCTGGTAGCAACTTTGTGCCACGCACCTCGTGCCCTAGCTCATCTGCCAGAAGAGTTCTAGGGAGTTTTGCAGGGCAGAAGCTGTGTCCAGCAGGCAAAACAGCAAAAATTTTGCCCTTGGATGAAGTAAGAAAACCTATCCGTAAAGCCCAACATTTTATTCCATGTGCAGCAATTCCTTAAAAAAAAAGAGAGAGAAAAAAAAACAAAACAACAAGCCCTTCATATTTTTGCAGAGCTCTGGTCCCAATCAAATAGCTGGACTGGGAGAAGCATTAGAAAATGGGGGAACAATCTCATGTTAGTCCATTGGGAAAATTAATAGACTTTTTCCATCCCAAGTTTGTCGGGATTCTGGGCTTTTCGCAATAGCTGCTCCACTTAAACCGCAGCTCTGTGCATTGCCTCGCTCAAACTGACGGCTCCTTCCCCTGAAGCGGCCCCGCTTGTCTCATTAAAGCTCCCACCTTTCCGCTGCTCAACTGAAGATCAACAAAGGGAAATTTAGGCTGGATATCAGGAACAATTTCCTCAAGTTGACTGTGAAAGTGCCTCTGGGGAGGAGCAGTGGAGGCTTCGTTGCTTGCAGCCTTTAAATGGGTTTCCCATCTCGGCCGTGGGAGGGAGGGCAGCCTGAGCTCCAAGCCGCCAGTGCTGGGCATCCCTGGCTGCAAGCAAGGGTCTTGCTCTTACTTCGGTCATTTCCTTAGGGAGGAACAAAGCAGGTGTTGCTGCTTTTCCTTTCCTGCCACCGTCACCACCATGCTGCAAGCATGTCAGCGCAGTGGCTTTCCCTGTTAATAAACACTGAGAGCTCTCCCTGCCTGGGAGAGCAACCCAGGCATAGAGTTGCAGAATTATAAAATCATTTAGGTTGGGAAAGACCTTTAAGATCGTTGAGTCCAATCGCTAACCTAGCGATGCCAGGTCCACCACTAAACCTTGTCCATAAGCACCTCATGTACACATCTTTTAAACACCTCCAAGGGTGGTGACTCCAACATTTCCCTGGGCAGCCTGTTCCAGTGCTTCACAATGCTTTTGGTGAAGAAATTCTTTTAATATTCAATCTAAACCTCCCCTGGCGTAACTTGAGGCCATTTCCTCTTGTCCTATCGTTTGTTACATGGGAAAAGAGACTGAGCACGTTTGGCTTGAAACTACATGTGCTGTCCAAAAACTGATTTCAGGTGAGAATAACTCCACACATGTGCTGAAAAAACAGACGCCTTCATTTGGTGACTTGCATCTTTTCTGCATCTCATCGTCGGCCCCGCATTTGCTGAAGGGGGGATTTCACTCCCAGATTTGCTCTACCAGATCAGCTTGGCCTGACTCTTCGCCCTGTCACGGTGAGCCCATGGCTGTACCACTGGATATTGCTGCTGTGGTGGTACTTACTGTATGTCTGGGAAAGTGTTTTTTCCTAATAGGATGTGGGGTCCTGCTCCGTTCCCCAGCTTGGCTAGTGCATGGAGCATGGTGTCTGCTTGATCCTGGCACCACATTGCACCTCTTCTGCAGTCCCTAAAGAACAAATAAACACTGAAGAGGCTCCCAAAATATTCTTGCTTTGGGGAGGATGGTTGTGACAGGTAGCTGTGTTGGGCCTTTAATTTCAGAAGTGGTGTTTTAAGCTGATTGTTGTAATTGGAAATGCAGTATCTCATGTTGATTTCCCTGCCACTTCTCCACGATCGATCTGAATGGAGCAAACTGTGTTCTCCTGGGGTGAAATACTTGCCACAAGATTATCGTGGATGATGCTTCGAGGTGGAAGGAGGCATAGAGGCAGTCCTTCCTGGCAGGCAACACAGGTGGGAAGGGCTCACAGATGGGCAACTGTGGTGAAGGTGAGGCAGATATCCTGCTGAGATAAACTGAGGGGGCAGCTTGCAGCTTGAGCAGCATAAGAGATGGGAAGAAGAGGCGAAGTAAGCAAGCCTTACCCAGGCTCCTGAAGCATGTTGGGCGATTCTTTGGAGATGAGTGGTGTGAGGAACAGGGTAGGCAAGCATCTCGCAAGGATGTTTGGTCTCACCTTGGATCAGTTCTAGCCCAGAAGCCTGATACATGGAAAGGGGCAAAGAAAGATGTGGTTTCTGTTGGAGGAGTTTCAAAGGGAGAAGAAAACACATTTGCAGTATGAGATTGAGATGAGTGCTTTAGTGATCCCTGCTCCTCATGGTTCCATGTGAGCATCTTGTGGCTGCTCATGGGCTTTCCCCTTGCAGTGACCTTGTGAGGCCATAAATGTGGTGGAGAGAGAAATCCTAGGGTTTCTGGGGACCATCATTTCAGGGTGTTGGCATGTAGTATCCCACAGTAATTTTTAAGGTTCACATATCCTTCCCTTCCCACCCTCCCTCCACAGCTGGTGTTGAGTGAATGCAGAGGACGACATTTAATCCCTTCTTTGAATAATTTCATAACCTAAGGCTAAAGGCTACAGATGAGCATGGCCTGTGGGGGACAGGGAACAGTTGAAGGTCCTGGTCGGCGTGACAGGCAGCAGTGTCAGTGCAGCAGCCGCCAGGCTGTTTTAAAGCAGAACCCTCTCTAGATAGCTTTTAAAAACGTACGTGATATCTCACAAAAACATGGTTGGGGTGTGGATTCCAGCTGTGCACTTCAGAGATTTCCGATCTTTTGTTTCCCGTGCATGAACCCAACGCACTAATCTGCAATTTGGGGTCTGACTCTGCTCTTTGCTCCAGCCGGTGGAGCTGTGCCGGGAAGTGGGACACCACGTGTGACCCGCAAGGGCTTGGCAGAGAGCAAGCCAGGAGCAGCGAGGGGGAAGGGGAGCAGGTTGGAATAGATTTATATGGCTCAGTTTGTAAAATGCTGTCCTGCTGTGCAGGACACGGCTGGGAGGGGGGAGATCCCCTTGGATGCTCTTCAAGAGACTGGAGATCCTTGCAGCAAACTGCTTCCCCCACAAGTGCGGTAGAAGCTCAGTGCCTGGGCTCTCCTAGGCTGCACTCACATCCCAGCTCTCTAAGGAGGCATTACTTGGAGCCTGACCTTCAGTATAAAGATATGTCCTGATACCACAGAATTTAGGCAGTCTCCATGAGGGGAAAGCTTCTGGATGCTCTTCAAGAGACTGGAGATCCTTGCAGCAAACTGCTTCCCCCACAAGTGCGGTAGAAGCTCAGTGCCTGGGCTCTCCTAGGCTGCACTCACATCCCAGCTCTCTAAGGAGGCATTACTTGGAGCCTGACCTTCAGTATAAAGATATGTCCTGATACCACAGAATTTAGGCAGTCTCCATGAGGGGAAAGCTTCTGTCAGTGTGGGTGCAGCCTGGCTCTGAGTAGGCGCAAAGCTGGTGCAGAGCCCAAGGCTCCCATTTTTCTCACGCATCATGGTGGACCAACATGGTGGGGGTACCTTTCTCCAGGCTTTTCCACCACTAGCATTGTTCTCATCACCTCCAAGATGAGCTCTGGATGTCTATGCCCTTCTGGGTGCGGGGGCTGCTGCTGGGCTTCCCACAGCATCGCTGGGGAAACCCGTGGAGAAGGATGGATGAATGCACACAGCCCATATGGGCAGCAGCTGGGCCAGAGAGTTCAAATCCATCTGGAGACAGGGTAAGAAGCCATGCAGGCAGCCAGGTACACAGGTCTGAAGAGTTTCTTTGGAAGGGGAAGCCAAGGCCATGTAACACAATCAAGGGTGCTCTTGTAGTATGCTGTAGGCTGGGAGCAATTCCCTTTGGGGAGCACAGACTCAACCTTGCAGCCTTTCTTTGGGCTTTCTTAGTTTCATCACTCTCTTTAACAAAGGCAGCGTTTCCCTTGCCTTAGCTGTCACAAATCCACCTCTTGTGATGCAAGTGGCATTTGTTCTCTGCAATGGCAACACTTTGCCCTCCCAGAGGCAGCTGAATTCCCACTAATCCTCCTCTCCCTCGTTTCACACATTTTTTCTTCATTCTGCTCCTAGACCACGGCACTTTGCTAAGCGTCACAGTCAGCAGCAGGTAATTTAAGCACACATCTGCTTGCAATCTGGGAGGAAGGAGAGAGGCAGTTTGTCTTTTTTAGAAGAAGCCTGGTGGTCGTCGTTCTTTGCTTACCTGGTGGCATTAAGGCTTTTTTGTGCCTCTGAAGGGGCCAGGTGGCAACCAGGGGTCAGACAAGATGGGGACAGGGTGTCTCGCTCTGGTCCCCCACCTAGGGGTATCACTGGGGATGTTTGACCAGGGATGATGGGCTGCACAACGCAAAGTGAGTCCTGATACCTGCTGGGTTTGGCTGTCCCGGTCTTCCCTCCCTTTTAGTCCCCTCATGTGTTCTGCTGGGCTGCCAGCCTTCACTGGCGAAGGCTCGCTGTCCTCCCAGCCTTTTGCAGCCAAGTTTGATAGACAGAGAAAGCCACCAGAGTCAGTGGCCAGGTCTACATCTTTGTTTCAGGAAAGCTCTGGGGTTTGGGTCCCCTCTCTATGGATGGGGCAGGGGACATAGGATAAGCAGGGTGAGGTTGGAGCTATTTCTGGGGACATGGTACAAGCCTGTAGGAGATCATGGTTTTTCTCCTTCCAGTGCTTCAGGGCAAACTTTTTTCAGCAAATCCTCCACTCTCTGTTGCTGTTCCTTCCCTTGGATTTCCTCTTAAGGCACCAAGCTGCTTGGTTTATTTTTGGAGCTACCCATTCCCCACTGGTAGCACAAAAACGCCAGGGCATCCATGTGTCAGAAAGACTGAAAGTGGGTAAATCGGGAGATGCTGCTGATTTTCCTGGGGAAATGAGAACAGATCTCTGCGTTTTGCCAAGGAGATGGAGGAGCAGAGCAGTGTTGCAATGGTCCCTCTGCTGCTGAGTGAGACTGGAGCTGTTGCAGGATGCCGAAACCCCAAAACACTCCTCTCTGCACGCACCCCTTGCAGACCTCTCCTTTCTCCTTCCAGTGCTTAAGACTAGTTTTTAAATGCACCAAAGCCTTTCTTCATGTTTGCTAAGTTTAAACTGCTTGCCTTTTCCCTCGGTGTCCCAAAACAGCTGCTGAATGAAAGGCAATCGTTTTCTGATATTCAATACCATAAGCAGGAGTGATTTGAAAATGTGTTGATTCCTTAGACTGTGGGAAAAAGACCTGTACTGCTGGCAAAACCAGGATGAAAAGTAACATGGATTTTTTTTCAGGGTGTTTTTTCTCCTTTTTTGATGGGTTCATGGAAAAACAACTCATATTTCTTCATTGCTTTGAATTTTCCCTGGAGGCTTCCAAGGGGCTGAAGTCTTATGTTTCTATACACTTGTTTGCAGAGACAGCAAAACACGGTGGATTCACACAAAAGCCTCGGATTTGGCACTATTGGAAAAAGGGGATCTGTGTAATGCCCTGAAGCGTCATTCTTACAGCCCATGAAAGCCAGACATCCCAAGGGGAGCCCAATGCCAAAATTAGCTGAACTCACAGCCACAACACTGGGGTGAAGGGGCCGTCCCGTGGCCGGTGCCGGAGGAGTCATGCTTCCCAGCCCTTGCTTTGACATAGATGTTTTGTGTCACTGGGGTCCGCTGGCAGCAGTGCTGGGGCTTCCCGCTCCCCATGCCTCCAGGACATCCACATGGGAATTGCTCCCACCATCAGGCTTGACCCTCCTGGCCAAGGGCAGGGTGAGATGCTGATAACCCAAGCTTGGTCCGGATGCTGCGTTGCCGGCTCTGCGTGGGCTTTTCTCCATCCAGACGGCAGCCTCAGGTCCTCTAAAGATTGCATGTTTGAGATATGTGTAATATTAGTTCACGTAAATCACATCAAGCCTGTGGCTTCAAGTGCTGCTGGCTTGGGTTCTTGCAGACTGTCACTCAGCCGCGGGCCGTCTAGGTTAGCTTAATGAGGAAGCCAGACTAAGATGAAACAATTAATGCAGCTGTAGAGTGTAGATGTAGGAGTCTTTAGGGGATAAGGGAGCTGGCCCAAATCTTCCTCCCCAACTGGAGTGCTCCAGGCCTTTGTGAAAGTTCGGAAATACTCCATTTCCACTGGGTCCTGAAGGTGGGTCTGTGGTCCTTCCAGCCCAGGATGCTCCCGGGAGCATTCCAAATCAGCTGCGTAGGCACGGGGGTCTGGACCTGGTTCACGGTAGCAGCTGGGCTGGGATTGTGAGCTGTGAGCATCGTGGGGGACCGTGGATGTTTTGGGAGGGTAAAACCCCTTTGCTGGGGGAGAGGAGAGCGGTGCTGGGCTCTGGAGGATGCTCTGCTGTTGGGATGCTGTTCTCGGCCCCAGGAGTGGGAAGATGGGCCAGAGCCCTTCTCTCTCGGAGCTGCAAATGGGTAGTGTTAAGGGGGGGCACCCGCTCCCGCTGTGAGCTCCTGCCACTCAGCACGAGCCCAAATTAAAATGGGTTTGTTTAGTAAACCCATTCCAGGATAAAGCTTTTGATTTATAGGCACCCCAATAGCGCTCCAAGGAGGACTTGTACAACTTTAACTGCATTTTCTCAGCATCACACCAGCCCAATAAAAGAGTGTTCATATGTGCTGCACAAATTCTCACTTCCAATATAAAAAAGGTTTTATGAGACTGGAAGTCTCGCTGGCTCTGCGAGGCCGGTTGTATTGGCGGATACTCTGCATGACAGACCCTCGATTCCTCTTTGAGTTGTCAGACTTCAGTAGCATTTACAGCTATTTAGCTATCAAATTTTATGTGCGGCTCTGAGAGAAATGTGTCTTTTAAATACTGCTCTGTCTCATAAACAGCAGTCTGTTAAACCATGTCAATGGTACAAGCGGTTCGTGAAGCCCTCCGATGCAATCGCCTACAGCTCTGCTCGTTACCTGAGCGGCGAAGTGCTGAACAACTCTCTGAGTTAATTTTCCAAGCTGGTCATCTTGGCTGGGGATCAACTTGCCAAGTGAAAGCTGGTAATAACCACACTCCAGCAGCCCAGATCTGGGTCCTGTTTTACCCCAGTGTACATCCCCTTCCTTCTAGCCTCTGTAAAGCCCTGCTCGCTCAGTGCTCACCCAGGCAAGGATCTGGTGTTTGCCATTTGCGTTATGGTTGCACCACCAGTGAAATCACATCCCTGATTTTACAATCCAAGGCTCTGAAGCTCTCCTTTCTGAAAGAAGACCCGTTAGTCTTCCCTTTGGTCCTTGTTGGAGAAGGAATTGGCAGACAGTTCCCGGGGTTATGATGACAGACGGAGAGAGTTGGGGCTGTTCAGTCTGCAGAAAAGAAGGCTCCGAGGAGACCTTATTGTGGCCTTCCAGCATCTCAAGAGGGCTCCAAGAAAGCTGGTGAGGGGCTTGTTAGGATGCCGGGTAGTGACAGGACTAGGGGGAATGGCTTGAAGCTAGAGATGGGTCGGTTCAGATTGGACGTGAGGAAGAAGTTCTTCCCCATGAGGGTGGTGAGACCCTGGCACAGGTTGCCCAGAGAGGGGGTGGAAGCCATCCCTGGAAGTTTTTAAGGCCAGGCTGGATGGGCTCTGAGCAGCCTGATCTAGTGGGGGATGTCCCTGCCCATGGCAGGGGGTTGGAACTAAATGATCTTTAAGGTCCCTTCCAACCCTGACAGTTCTATTATTCTGTGATTCTGTGGTGCTAGCCTTGACCTTGACCATAACAAAATCCTTTGCTTGCTCCTTCAAACCTCTCCCTAGGATATCCCCTTCCTTTCACCCTCTCTGTCTCTGCTTTTCCCAGCAGTGGTGCAGAGGCACAGCATGTTATCACTTTGCATCTCCATGCTATGTATTTGGTTACCCGTGCTGAGCCTGTTTGTGCTGAAGGAGGAACAGAAGCTCACTCACCCTCTCTGCTGATAGTGCAATCATGCCAGCTCCGGCGCTTGGGGTATAATTCACAGATTCTAAACAAGTTTTCAGAGCTGAGCCAGGCTAGAGTTTTCACGCTCTTTTATTTTTGTGTTCTTCTTCATCTCCCCACTCCCATTATTATTTTAGCGTAAACCGGTAACTTTTATGTGCGTTTTCCAACCCAGCGCAGCTTGGAAGGCGCAGGTGGTGCAGGCAGTGTGGAGAAAGCCCCGGCTGCGGGTGCCTTCACCCAGAGGCATGGGGTAACGAGTGCTTGGATGTCTAATTGCTGCCGTGCGCCGCAGACTGGGAGGTTTGCTCTCCCATCGGTGCTGTTTCCGTGTGCAATGAGCCAGGGGCCAGGGAGAGGAAAAAAATATGTATGTGCGTGTGCAGCATGGTTATTTTCAAATACGAAATTGCACCTGCAAAAATAGAAGCCAGGAAGGGACTGGCGAGCAGCTCGGTGCAATGCGTGCGGAGCAGGGATGGGGACAGCGTCTCCGGGTTTCTTTCCCATGCTCGCCGCTGCCTGATAGTTTTAGCGGACGTTACTTTTCCTCCCCCTTGTATTTCAATTAATCATCTGCTTGTCAGCGCTCTTCCCCCCCAGCTCCCCTCGCCGCCAAGTCCCGGGGAGCGATGCGCACACATGCAAGCGCCCATGCACGCAGCCTGCACATGGGCGGGCTTGGCCGCTCGTTAATCACTTACCGGTCTCGTGCGAGTCTGTCCCCACAGAATGAGGTTTGGAAGAGGGAAAGATGGCCGTCTCTTCAGTCTCCACTTCATCGATGGGGATGGGATGAGCGCAGGATCTGCAGCCCCCCATGGTCTCCATCCTTCTCCCTGGTCTCCATCCTGCTCCAAGGAGAGAGACAGTTGGATTTTTCAATGAGATTTTTCATTGCAACATATTTGAAAGGAGCACTGAGCATAGTCATCCCCCTCCCAGAATTCATGGAAGACTTTTTTGCATTTAATTTTTCCAAGCAGTGGAATGCCCATATATATATGTCCAGATGAGAAGTGACCTCATGAGGTCTCTAGTCCAGGCTCCTGCCCCCAGCAGGGTGAACACTGAGTGCAGACCAGTTTTGTTTGTCCATCTGGGTCTTGAAAACCTCCAGGGCTGTAGATTGCACAGACTGTCTGGGTTCATATTCCAGTGGATGATGGTCGTGAGAAAACATCTTCCATGCAACAAGCCTGAACTTCTCCTGTTGCAGCTTATGCCTGTTGTCTCTCATCTTCCCACCATAGAGCGAAAGGGTCTGTCTCCATCATCTCAATAATCTCCCAGTAGGCACTGTCAGGTTGCTGTTAGATCCCCCTGAAACTATCTGTTCTCTGGGTTGGACAAGCCCTGTTTTCTCAACCTGTCCTCTTCTCCATGTGCTTCAGCCCCATCACCACCCTGATGGCTCTTCACTGAACTTGCTGGAAGTGAGCAATACCTGTCTTGCACCAGAGCCCCAAAACTGGGCACAATGCTCCAGATGTAGTTTAAATACTTTTTATTTCATTGGATTTTTTTTTCCGTAGTAGACTTTGCAGACCCTGGCATCATATTTCCGCTCTGGTTGGGAAGGCTTGCCAAAAAATAACAAAATTTATTAATATAGTGTACATGTGTGTTGCATGTTTGTATGCACAGTTATTTAGGAATTATGCCTGGTTTAAAGATGCAATAGATTTTTTTATTTATATTTTTCACAAGTGTATTTAAGAGCTACAGTTTAACCCCTGCACAAAGCTGCTGCTCTGCTCAGAGGCTTCTCTGCAGGAGCTGCCCTCTCCCCAAGCTGCCTTCGGTTTCACCTCAGCCACAGAGACACAGTGGACTCAGATCATTTCTTTTCCTACCCCCGCTCCTGGCCCATAGTTTCTTTTAATTAGTGCTCTGATTATTTATCTGCCAGGGGGAAGCTTTTATGGGGCCAGGCAGGACCTGCTTCAGTGAGGGCTGTTTGCATGCTGTGCTGGGAGGTGCTGGAGCTGCAGATAGCAGCTCAGTGTGAATGAGAGCTGCAGCCAGAGCTGGGGTAAGGGAGTACAAACCCTTTAGGAAGGGTTAAAAAGGTTGGGCAGACCAGGCGGGCTGTGGGACAGCAGGCAGAGCACCTTAGATGTCAGCACTCACAGTAAGAGGGCGGCTCAAAGGAGGGAAGGGAATGTTTGCTGGAGGTGAGCATCTCTGTGAGAAAACACTTGGTGTGTGGTTGGCTCCTTCCAGAAGTGTTCGTGGGCTTGTTGCAGAAAAGCCCAAATGCTGCTGAGCCAAAAGCTGAGGGTGAGAGGGAGGGAGCCAGCAGCACCAGTGGGAGATGAGGGACCAAGCAAGCCATGGCAGTCCTCGCTGGGACAGACCCAGCTCAGCAGCCCCGTGGAGTATTTCTACCCTCACCAAGTTTTGCAGATTTTGCAGTTAGCTAAAGGATGTCCCCAGTGGCAGATCTGGGATGAGGACCTCCACATCCCTGGGGTGGAGAGCTGAGGTTCAAACTGGAACCTCCTGCTGTGCCCAGGGGGTGGAAGATGGGCTCCCACTCCCCATCCAGGCGGCATCACAGTGGGCTCAGCAACCACAAAGGAGCAAAACCAGGGGTAGAAATGTGTTTTCCCGCCTCTGCTGCTTATCTGCGGCTTTACCCTGCAGTGAGCGCAGCAAGCTGACGAGTAGAAGTAGACCTGACTCTGGCTCAGCTTTTCCTTTGTTCTGCCGTTGACGAATATATGGGGATTGAAAGTGAAATACAGTGCTTTCCTCTTCCAAAGGAAAAAAAAAATAAAAGGAGGGAAGGGAAGGAGCCCCTCTCACATGCTACGCTGGCGAACCCTCGTCATCCTGTAGCAGGAGGCCAGCGCACATGAATATTCCTGTGCAATATGCGCGAGTGATGAGCCCCATATGCAGGCCTTGGGAGAAATTAAATATTTTCTATTGCTTTTTCCAAAGAGCCTTTCTATCAAAGTCCTCGGTCGAGAGCCAAAACGCCCCAGCTTTTGCAGCCCCAGCTGGTTGACACTTTTTTTTAATTATTTTATTTTTAAACGCTGATGAATATTTTCTAATTAAAAAACAAGCCCTCCCCTAAACTGAGTCTTGCCCCAGTGGATGGAATTGAGCCAGAGTTTGGGAGGGGGCTGGAGGCCGCCAGGGACTCCACGGCTGCTGTCAGCTGCTGGTGGTTTTTTTTCCCTCCTTCAGTGCTGGGGCTTGCAGGAAGGGTCCTGAGATAAAGCGCAGATATGGTCCACGTCTGCCCAGCCATACATGCTGCCTGGCCTCTGAGAGAGGGAAGGGATGAGCTTAGGCTCCGGGCAGGAGGTTTGAAGAGCACCAGCCTCCTGGGTTGCGGATTGCTGGGGTGCAGGTGGGCAAGGGGACTTTACAGGCAAAATTTGTCATTACAAGGACTGCTTTTCTTATGCTGACTGTTTTGCCTTCCAAAGTGAGACAGAGCAAAGACATGGTGTGGTTTGGGGAGTGGAAGAGATGGAGTGATGGCTGCAAGGAGAAGGAGCCCAAGGGTGGGCATCAAGGGAAAGGAGACAACCTCTTCTCAGTGGCGCCCAGCAATAGAACAAGGAGTAACGGGTTTAAGTTAGAACATAGGAAGTTCCACCTCAACGTGAGAAGAACTTCTTTACTGTGAGGGTGACAGAGCCCTGGTACAGGCTGCCCAGAGAGGTTGTGGAGTCTCCTTCTCTGGAGACTTTCAAAACCCGCCTGGACACGTTCCTGTGTGGCTGCCCTGGGTGATCCTGCTCTGGCAGGGGATTGGACTAGATGATCTCTAGAGATCCCTTCCAACCCCTGACATTCTGTGATTCTATGATTCTATAAGATGGGGCGAATATGCAGAATGAGACCTAGTGATGGTTCTTCTCTAGAGTGCAAGGACAAAACCCCTTGCTTGTTTTAAGGTTTATGAACATGGTGCAGAGTTAGAGAGGACCTGACTTATCAGGGGCACCAGGATGTGAATTTGGCACTGGTTCTGCAGACTGGGAAGGAGAGCCCAGAGAGTCCAGCAAGAGCCTGGCTGGTGGGGCAGGGTGAGGGACAGCAGGGTGGCGTGCACCAGCAGTGGCAGAGAATATGGGGCAAGTATAAGGAGCATGGAACACTCCTCTGCTCACTCCTGGGATCTGGCAGCAGGAGTCATCTCCAGAGGCACAGACCCTAGAATTGCCTCAGGATAGATTTAGTTCTGGATCCGTGCTCTTTGGATGCGAATTTCCCTGGCAAGTCACAGAGGTCACTTGCATTCATGTTCAGCCCTGGACTTTGGTGGCTTACTGGTGGAAAAAGTAACCTTGGAGGAGCAGTGTTGGCAGTAGCTGCCCTTACCTCCAGCCTCCTCTGCAGCAGTTGTGGGGCTTGAGAGCAGAGCAGAACTCTCAGATCAAAGCTCCGGTGACGGAGAAAAAGCTGTTGGGGTCTTGCAAAGCGTGGCCTTTCCCAGCTTAGCTGGGAAGTCAGATTGGTTTCAGACTGTTTTGTGCTTGCTGCATCCAGGGTTGTTAGGTAGGAAGGTGATGGTATGTCCATGGATACTGTACCCCAGAAATGGTGAGAAAGAAAGGAAGAATCTGCACAGTTTGATATCAGTAAATCGGTTCCAGGGCTTGGTACCAATGTGTGCATCTTCCCTCCCTTGCATGGATGGAAACAAATTGAACTTTAACTCAATTTATCTTGCATTGAGTATTCATTTAATTTTGCTGGCTTTACATAGCAAAATCTTTCTCTGAATATATGTCTCCTTGGCTCTTTCCTTTCTGAGGAGAGGCTGAGACCCAAATACTGTCTCGCGTCACAGCTCACCTGCCAGTGACAGCAGGCAGCAATGCTCAGCTTGCCAGAGCTCATTCCTGCCTAGCAAGCACCATGCTCAGAGGGGATCCTCATTTCTGAAGGGGTGTTTTGGTTACCCCATCAATGCCGAGCCCGCCGCACTGCTCCGACACGTGTTTCGGTGTGCAGCCCCTCCGTCCCCCTCCTTGCCCCATGGGAACTGCTTCCCTGATGTCAGTCAGCGAATACCCCCTAACAAACATGCTAATTTAAGAGCTGTTAAAGCCCAGGGGCAGCGGGAGGTCACAGTCCTCACAAACAGATGGTGTTTTGTCCTTGGTAATTAAATTTTCCTGTAGTTTAGGGCGAGAGACTTTCTTGACTTACTTCGGCACAGCTGCTGTTCCTTCCTCCTCATCCTCAGTTTGCTCTCAGCAAATGCCATCTGTGTGGCTGCAGCAGGACCCCAGGAAGGGTGACAGTCCCCGTGGAAGGGTTCAGAGGTGCCCTCAGTGGCCCATTAGTCTTGCCCCATGTGTGATTCCAGCCTTGGGTCTGCAGTGGCCAGAGCCCCTAAAGAGGCAGCAGTTGGGGTCTAGATGAGTGGCACCAGCCTGGGGCTTGTGGGTACCCCCAGCCCCTTTCAGCAGTGCTGGTGTGGGAGAGACCCAGCTCTTCAGCCTCTCGCAGCTGTTTTTCCTTTTCCCCCATCTCCATGCTCCAAGTGGTGCTGATTTGAGGTGGGGGGCAAGGGATGAGTAAGGTTCTGCTGCAAACCCAGGCAGCTGCTGGCGTCCGGGGAGGCTTGCCATGTGAGTAGGGCCATTTGCGGGAGTGAAAAGGCATCAGCTCCTCCCCACCTGCTTTCACCAGAAGGTATTTGCAAGCAGGAGGGGGCAGGCATGTTGCTCCAGTCCTACCACCAGCTCTGGGGCAGACACCTGTGTCTGCCAAAGGGACTGCCGGCAGCAGAAAGCCCCCTCCCAAATCAGTGGCCTCCATACGGGCAGCCTCCACCAAAGGGCAGGGTTAATTCTTCCATTCTCCTCCATTCTTCCACTGCCATTCTCCTCACTCGTCCTTGGGCCATCACGGAGCAGCTCTGTGCCTCAGTTTCCCCAGGCTCACTGTTTTACAGCCAGCTGGGTTGACCACTCAAAAAAACTAGGTGCTACTGTGGCATCTGAGCACAGTCCCCAGGAGGCTGGAGAATCTGGATGGAAATGGGATAAGCAACGAGCACCAAACCCCATCTGGCTGCAAGGTGGGCAACGTTCCTCTTCAGAAACTTCCCTCTCCAGTTTTTGGGCAGTATCGTTATGGAGAGGAGGGAGACAGGGGACAGCCCATATGCAAGCACAGGAGAAATGTCCCCACTGTCACATCTGTCCTGACTGCCTCGTGTGGCCTGCACCCCACTGCATTGGTGGGCATTGGTGGTGTGAAGGCGTTGCAGGAGCCACTGTCCAAGATGCTGTGCCATTGCAGTGTCTGCAAATTCTTGCCCCAAGTGCTCTGCAGGTGTTTGGATCTTGAGGCATGCATGGTGCTCATGTAAATGCACAATCATGAGGTCATCAGACATGACCCACTGTGGCTATCGCCTGTGAAAAACCTGATGGTCAGCTGGCGGGGCAACCCTGGGGACGTGGAGCTGGGGTGAGTCAGGGTATGGAGAAGCTGGGGCACTCACAAAGGGTACAGTGGGACAGGACCAGGAGTGGCTGGTGCTGTAGGCATTTGTAGAGCACCATTGTAGAGGATGCATTTGTATGCATGTGCAGAGCAGCTTGCCAAGTATATGAGCCAGTGGTGGAGTGCCTGTCCTCCCGCTCACTCACCCGCAGCAGCACTCCTCCTTTGGATCACCCAATGTGGTGAGGGCCCAGAGGACTCCCTGCCACCCCTAGGGCGGTGGGTGAGAGGGGAGAGCTAGGGTAAGTTCATAGCCTGGGCAGAGCCAGGGTCCTTGGACCATCCTCCTGTTCTCCCTGTGCCATTTGCTGTCACCTGTGGGGCAGGGTGAGGGACAGCAGGGCGATGGGTAGCAGGGTGGCCTGCACCAGCAGTGGCAGAGAGCATGGGGCTTCCCATTGTGCTGGGAAGGAGACCCACTTGCCAAGGGATGGATTGAGCTACCAGGGCAGGTGGATGAGTTGCAGAGTGGGGAGCCCAGCATCTCCCACAGGACCGGGACTAGGAAGGACAGGCAAGCAGAGACCAGTGGGGAGCACACAGTCCCCAACATCCCAAGCCCCTGCCTGCCTCTAACAGTGCCCGCCCCCCTCCCTGTACCCCAGAGGCTGCCAGGTCCCTGCCCACTCCATCATCCTGCTAGCTCATATGGCAGGCATGGGAGAGAGAAGAAGCAAAGCAAAACAAATCCCAAGGCGTCTCTGGGGAGGCTGTGTCAGTCATTGGAGTGGCTTCCTCTGTGCCAAGCACTTAAAGAAACAAAGCCCAAGCAAATAAACAAGCCAAAATTAAAATGCCCAGCAAGTTCTGTACAACCCTCCTTTACGCTCTCAGCTGCTAAAAGCCAGCATCTTATTCCCTTCTTGGACAAGATGGCTGCCATGGTCTCTTCCAGTGCTCCTCACCCTAATCCTGCTCATGTCCCTGAGCCCCTGCAACATGGGCTTCAGACTCTCAACCTCCCCCAGCTCTATCTTGGCATGCTGGCAAAAAGCAAACTTGCCCTGCTCTCTGAGCCACAATGGTGTGGACTCAGTCCTCGTCTGTGTTTGTTGATTTCGGAGTGAGCTGTAGCTCTCCCTGGCTTGGGGACAACACCACCGGGAGGTTTTCTGGGGTCAAGCCAGTGTGTTCCTGCCTGGGCTTTGAGGGAAGAAGTCCTGTGGGCTGCAGGGTACCAGCAGTTGTGTTGAGGCAGCAGCCAGTGGTTGTGTCCCCCTTTGCCCCCAGTGTAGTGCATCAGTGCGGTGCTCTTCGCCTCTCAGGCATGGTAGCATTGGGTAAGCCCCAGCATCAGTGAGCTTGGACCCTGTGCACATGCTAGTGTTCAGCCTCTTGCATGGGTGCTGCAGAACAGATCTCCAGAGGAGCAAGTTTGAGCAGTTTTCATATTTCAAGGCAAATCCCTTTGTCCCTGTGTCCCCAAGTGCCATTGAGGAGGATGGTAAGGCTCCTGTGGCCAGATCACTCCCCAAAATTCCGAACTAGCAGTTACCAGGTTCCCGAGGCTTGGAAAGGCTTGGAAACACCATGCTGCCCTAAGCTGTGTTTTCCCATCCCTGGAAATGTTCAAGGTCACGTTGGACAGAACTCTGAGCTCTTATGCAGTTGAAGATGATCTAGTTGCAGATGTCTCTGCTCACTGCAGAGGGCTTGGACTAAACAACCTTTAAAGGTCCCTTCCAACCCAAAGCATCCTATGATTCCATTGACTCTATGATTCTATGTTTCTGTGAATCTGTCTGCTGTGCCTCGGACATCTAGTTGATGGAGGAAGGCTTGACAAGAAGCACTGCCTGTCCTTCCATTCCTCTTTGTTTTGCTTAGGGTGGCGCATGACTATTCTACGGCACAGATGTTAACTCTAGGATGCGTTTCTCTACCGTGGAGGTTGGCATCTTAAGGGGCACTGAGCAGTTCATAAAGCAGCCTGGCCACACACTCTCCTTAAGGCAAAAAGCAGAGTTGTAAACAAAATCCTGAGGGGCTTGAAGGGCAATGCAGGGAAAAATAAGAAATGTTTAGAGTGTTTGCCTGCAAATCACAAACTGAACCTGGCATGACGCAGCAGGACCTTACTAAAATGTTTGCTCGGTGTATGGGAGTTTGGTTTTGCTTTTGTATTTTGTTTTGGGTTTTGTTCCCCATCATCAATAGTCTGTTTTCATGAGCGGAGACTGGGAGTTGAAATGCCAGAATTCAGTGTGACACCAAGAGCTCCTTTCCACAGTAACAGCAGCCTGGAGAGGTGAAGTGAGCAGGATCTGCCACCAGATGCACCTGTCTTGGGTGATTTCTCCAGCTTCCAGGGAGGAGCTCTGGGAAACACGTGGACCACGAGCATCTCCCTCCCTTCTCTATCTGATCTCCTCTGTCTGTCCCCGGTGTGGTGCCATCAGCTTCATACCACTAGGGAAAGCATCCATGGAAGAACTCAGCCCATGACGACACTTGAATGGAGGCTCCAGAAAACGCCGTCCTTCGCACTTCTTTAATAGAAGCAAACATCCTATTGCTTTCTGCAGTCTCTCTGCAGAGTGCCGGAAAAGCTCAGTGAAGAGAAAAGTTGAGTAAAAGGAGGAGGAAAATGGTATATCCCATCTTTGGTCCAAGCTTTCCTTCATCTCAGAGGCTGGGCGTAGAGGAGTGAGGCTTGGGTTTGGTGGCTCGGCTGGAGCTTCAGGTCCAGGTGGCACTGGTGTCCCTGAGAAATAAGCCTGGGGCAATGCTTCTCCTTAACCTCCACTGTGGGGATTCAGGCCCTTTCCCGCCCTGCCCTGCTTTCTTCTAGTGCCAGTTTCTAAGACATGTGATGCTTATTAGTATGCTGTGCTTTGCATTGGCTTTTATCACCACTGGAGCAGCTGGCTGGCTTGGACTGCTGCCCTCCACTTACAGAGAGGCTGGTTAACATGATGGCAGCTGTAAGGACAGATATGGGCTGTAGGAAGCATCCCCTTCAAGCGGGGGATGAGTGGGAAGAGTGGATGGGCAGCAGCAGGCAGCGTTGCCCCACATTGGCCATGGCACTGGGGGCTGTTGGTCACTGGAGAGGGGCAGGGTCACTGGAGAGGTTCTTGGCAGTGTGCCTGTGAGATGCTCTCCTGACATTGCTCACGGAGGTAGGATGTGGCTGGCAGGGATCCATGTAGCAAGGATGGATCCCCAGCCTGCCCTTGGAGAAAGCAGGCCAGAGCACCCCTGCACATGTCCCTTATGCTGCTGGGGGCAGGGTGAGGAAAGGAACCCACATTGCTCCTGGAGCAGAAATCCCCCCAGTTCCTGCAGCTGCAAGGTGAGGACCTTGCTCCTGGGGATCTCGGGGCACTGCTGACCTTTCCACAGCTCTCTGTCTCAGCTGGACCATGGCACTGTGATCCACATGAGCAAGAAATTTCCTGTCCTGGGAGCCATCTCGCCAGTCAGGCAGACTCCCAAGTAGCCTGAGATGTTTTGTGGGCTGTTTGTTAATCCCAAAAACATCTCGGCTCCTTCTGGAGCCTGTGGAAAACAGCTCTAATCTTAGCTGGCCTCCCTCCAGAAGACCTTCTTTCTTCATCCTTGTAGGCATGCTCCCCAGTGTTAATCACTGCTTTTCTCACTGAGACATCCTACCAGAGGTATTCAGGGAAGATGGAGCAACTCAAGGCTTCAGCACATGTGTTGGAGACAACAGCTACCTTCGGGGGCACCCGAAGCAAAGCACCTGGGAAATTTTTTGAGGCCCATCCCTTCACCTTCTGTCCATCTCTTTCATACCACAAGGGTAGGGGGGGGTCTACACAGCCACCTGGGCTGGCAAAGGCACAGTGATGGAGTGGCTCTGCCCTGGGGGACTTCTTGCTCCAGGACATCCTCTCACTCAGCATCTCCACTTCCTTACTGGAAAGGGAGGAAGTGGAATGAGGAAAGGTGCAGTGTACAAGAGCCATAAGCCAACTAATTTCAGCTGGTCCCAGTCTTCCCCATGGTGCTCATGGTCCAGGGGGGAGTGCTAATCGCTTCATTGACAGTGGGAGTTTAAATTAGATTTAAGAAAGCTTTTCGAGCAGCAAAGGCTCTGGCTCTGCAGGTAAGGCTTTCTGATAACATGTATTAAGGAGATGATAAAGCTTGTTTTTTCTCTCCTTCTCTTAAGCAGTAAAGTGTAGTTTAGCCCTGATGGGACATTGTAAGTCCAGAAGGTTTTAGGGCTGTTAGCAAGTGTACAGCATTAAGTAATAATTATTTTTTCCTCTCCTTTCCCTCACCTTGCTGCTAGGGGTGATTTGAAGTAAGAAGCTGCAAGGTGTGGTTTGAGAGAAAAGGAACCAACATTGCTCCTGGAGCAGAAACCTCCCCAGCTACCGCAGCTGCAGGGTGAGGACATTGCTCCTGGGGGTCTTGGGGCCCCACTGACCTTTCCACAGCTCTGACTCAGATGGACCACATTGCTGTGATTCACATGAACAAAAAAATTACTTGTCCCAGGAGCCATGTCACCAGTCAGGCAGGCTCTCAAGCAGCCTGAGATGTTTCATGGGTTGTTCATTCCTCAGGTGGCACTCAATGCTTTTGGGCTGCCCACAGTCCTGCCCAGGAGTGGTGCAATCAAAGAAGCACAGAATGGTCAGAGTTGGAAGGGATCTCTAGAGATCATCTAGTCCAACTCCCCTGCTAAAGCAGGATTGCCAAGAGCACATTACACAGGATGGGATCCAGGTGGGTTTTGAAAGTCTCCAAAGACAGAAATTCCATGACCTCCCTGAGCAGCCTGTTCCAGTGCTCTGTCACCCTGACAGTAAAGCAAGTTTTTCCTCAAATTTAGGTGAAACTTCTTGTGTTCCAGCTTGTGCCCAGTGTCTCTTGTCCTGTCACTGAGCACTGCTGAAAAGTGTCTCTATCCGCCTTGCGCCCACACTTTAGATATTTATAGACATTGATGAGGTCTCCTCTCAGTTTTCTTCTTTCCAACTCTCTCAACCTTTCCTTGTGACATGCTCCAGTCCCCTAGTCATCTTCATTGCCCTCTGCTGGACTTTCTCCAGTTTCCTGTCTCTCTCAAACTGGGGAGGCCAGAACGCGACACAGTATTCCAGGTGTGGTCTCACCAGGGCAGAGTAGAGGGGGAGGATGACCTCCCTTGACCTACTGGTCACACTCTTCTTTATGCACATGAGGATACCATTGGCCTTCTTGGCCACAAGGGCACATTGCTGTCTCATGGCTAATTTATTGTCTACTGGGGCTCCAAGATCCTTCTCCTCAGGCCCACTTTCCTACCCCTAACCTATATTTATGCATGGGTTGTTCCTCCCCAGGTGCAGGGCCCTACATTTGCCCTTGTTGAACCTCATTAGATTCCTCTCTGCCCAGCACTCCGGCCTGCCCAGGTCATGCTGGATGACAGCACAGCCCTCTGGTGTGTCGGTCACATCTCCCAGTTTTGTATCATCAGCGAACTTGCTGAGGATACACTCTGTCCCCTTGTATAGGTTCTTGATGAATACATTCAACAAGACCAGACCTAGTACAGACCCCTGGGGAACAATTCCTGTGGGATCCAGGGCTGGAGGAGGTACTGCCCACTGCTAGCAAAGAAGTGGGCTGAGCAATCAAGGATGGCTTTGGGAAAGGTGTTTCTGTGGGGTTCAGACCCAGGAGACACCTGGGAGGTGAGCATTGTGGTGGCTATGCTCGGCATCAAGAAATCTGACGAAATTCAGTAAGGGGAAGTGTAGAATTTTGCGCCTGGGAAAGAACAACCCCATGTGCCAGTATAGGTTGGGGACTGACCTGCTGGAGAGCAGCATAGGGGAAAGGGACCTGAGGATTCTGGTGGGCAGCAGGATGGCCATGAGCCAGCAATGTGCTCTCGTGGCCAAGAAGGCCAATGGCATCCTGGGATGTGTTAGAAGGGGAGTAGATAGTAGGTCAAGAGAGGTCCTCCTGCCTCTCTACTCTGCCCTGATGAGGTGACATCTGGAATCTTTTGTCCAGGTCTGGGCCCCTCAGCTCAAGAGCGACAGGGAACTGCTGGAGAGAGTCCAGCACAGAGCCACAAAGATGCTGAAGGGAGTGGAACATCTCCCTGATGAGGAAAGGCTGAAGGAGCTGGGTGTCGCTAGCTTGGAGAAGAGGAGGCTGAGGGGTGACCTCATAAATGTTTATAAATATGTCAAGGGGGAGTGTCAGGAGGACGGAGCCAGGCTCTTCTCAGTGACGTCCAATGACAGGACAAGGGGCAATGGGTACAAGCTGGAACATAGGAGGTTCCACAAAAATATTAGAAAAAAACTTTTTCCCTGTGAGGGTGACAGAGACCTGGCACAGGCTGCCCAGGGAGGTTGTGGAGTCTCCTTCTCTGGAGATATTCAAAACACGCGTGGACACATTCCTGTGTGACCTACTGTAGGTGATCCTGCTCTGGCAGGGGGGCTGGACTAGATGATCTTTTGAGGTCCCTTCCAACCTCTGACATTTTGTGACATCTGCACTACAGGCCTGGCATCACATCTTGGGAGCAGAAAGACTGTGACCTCTCCTGCCAGATAGGTGTGCTGGAATGTCTGCACTTATCATCCGTGGTACAGGTGTATGGTACCACCTACAGTCAGCATCTGCGATTCAGATGTAATGTAAGGTCAGTATGTGCAGTACAGGTGTACTGTAGTTTCTGCAGTAAGTCTGTGCAGAATGTTGTACCATAGTGCCTACAGTCATTGCCTGCAGTACAGGCACACCACAGCGTCTACAGGGAGTGCAGCTTTGGAAAGCTCTGGGCAGGCACACAGGAGTGAAACAACTTAATGGAGCTTTTTTCTCCACCGGATGGCCACTTCAGAGCCAGTCCCCATAACAGCACCTACTGGGCAATTGCCCAACAGAAGATTTCCTCATGGAAACACTAGGTTTTGAAACTACCACTTATTTTTCTGTAGGAACCGTCCACTTCCAGACTGAGATCTTACTTATTTAACAGTGATGGGAGCAGACTGTGGCAGGTGAGAGTTGTTGGGAGAGTCTAGGGTGCAGCTATGTCCCTTGGCAGCTGGCAGTTGGTATCCCATTACCTGTGAGCATCCCCAGGGCTTTGGGCATCCTTCTAATGGAGAGCTGGAAAGCATCCATCCCTCTGCCTGCTCCAAGAGGACATTTGGACTGTTGAGTGGGTGGTGGCATCCTACTTTTTGCCTGGATACACAATCTCCTTTGCTCTTGCTGCCCACCCCAGGTTTGTCCTCACCCCATTACATTAGAGCGTTAATGTCACATCATTTTGCCCCTTCAGTCATGCTTGCAGGGGCAACTTCTAGGTTTGTCTTCATGCAGGTCTGACTACAACCTACTTCTGCATAGCCTGATCCAGCTCAGGGAAAGAATATGTGGAAACGTGTTTGGTTTACACTGAGAGCTGTTGCTGGGGACCGTATTCATGTCTATGTTGATTTGTCTTCTGCTAAGAGTGACTACGACTGACACCCTCAACACCCTTGGTGCAGAGGACAAGGCAAGGAAGGACCAACTAGTTAA
>NW_009726838.1:34508-38722 GCF_000703405.1 Apaloderma vittatum
AAGAAGCAAGGTACAGTGAAGAAGGCTGCTGGAGATGGCTCCAGCTCCAGAACTGCTGGGCCATCACGTCTCACATGCTCCCTCACCTCCCTCTGCTCCTGCCCAGGCTCCTCTTTGCTCTCTGACACCAAGAAATGATTCACTACAAAGGCAAAAGCACATATTCTCCAATCTCTTTTTCTGCAGAAGATTGAGTTTCCCACTGCTGGGTTTGCTATGTAGTAAATGTGGTTCCCCACTATCACCTTTCAGATGGTCCCTGCCAGAGTGGGGACATAGCCCAGGGATCTGCACGTCTGATGAGTTGCTGCTCGCTGGCACATGTGCCCGTGTGCCAGGGTACTGGCTTTTGCTAGAGAAACCATTAAATGAGCAAATACAGCAAATGGAAATTTGCATTAGAAGCATCTGCAGAAATTGCGAAGGTTTTGTTATGTGCTTAAAAATTAAAAAATACCAGCATGGCTTTGGGCAAAACAGGCAAACAAAGCAAATACTGCATGGGAAATTGCAATTCAAGTGAGAAAATGGTAGTTTTCTGGCTAGATTTTCATACTAAAATAGCTCTGGCTCCTGCCTGGTAGAAAGGCTCATCTCTGAGGAGAAATGAGGTTTTGCAGGGCGAAAGCAGCCGAGCGTTGAGATCTCCGTGCTGGCAGTGGGAGCCTCTGGCTCTGTTCTGGCCAACCATTGCGAACCTCAGCTGGGTCCCTGCTCTCTCTCTCTTTCCACCTGCAACAAAACAGTATCACCCTCGAGACTGTCAGTGCTTTGGGACAGAAACTGTCCCTTGCCATGTAACTGTGGTGCCTGTCTCCGTGCTGG
Organism: Apaloderma vittatum; assembly: GCF_000703405.1. Classification (NCBI taxonomy): domain Eukaryota; kingdom Metazoa; phylum Chordata; class Aves; order Trogoniformes; family Trogonidae; genus Apaloderma; species Apaloderma vittatum. Next base: position 35,334 of record NW_009726838.1, read on the forward strand.
TCCAGCCACAGACACATGGGCAGGAGCAGCAGCAATCATTTTAACAACCCATGAGGAGCAGCAGTGGAGGGCAGGTGGCTTTGTTCCCTGGCAGGACTGAGATGTAGAGCGTGATGTTTGGTGATGGCATTTGCACTGTCGTAAGCCAAACTGAAGGCTAACGAGCACGGATCTCACACTTTTCAAAGAGCAGGCTGAGGCTGATTGCAAGGGGTGGGTTGGAGGGGCTTCTTGACATTGCAACTGTCCGCAGAGGTGGGATGGCTGAGTTACTGGGGGATGTCCGGACTGTGGTGCAGGGTGGGGCTCTGACCCTGGTGCAGTTTCTTGCCTGCTTCAGTTCCAAAGCTGTGGGGAGGGAGTATTCAGTGGGAAGTGAATTTGGGATTGGTAGGGAGAGTCGGCTCCTGGTTTACAGCAGCTCCCAAGATGCTTAGGGCCAGCGCTGTCCCAGGATGTGGCACTGTCACCTACCTTGGGTCCCGGCCATCACCCACTCATGATGGCAGCTACTATATGGGCAGGGTGGCAGCAGGGGAGCCACACTGAGGGCACTGAGATGAGGAAGAGGAGGAGCAGAGAGCAGGCACCGAGGAAAAAGAAGAACAGGAGAGAAGGAGCAGAATGAATGATAACGGTGTTTTAATTAGCACTTAGTGCTCCTCGCCCAGAGCTTTCAAAGCAAGGTCACTTTCATTATCTCTGTTTTACAGGCAGGGAAACTGAGGCACAGGGCGAGGGGAAGGCAGTGGGAGTGATTTGCTCAAGGTCACCCAGGAGGGCTGGGAGCAGGGGCTGGGGCTAGCATGTCTGTGCTCTACAGCTGAAGTACACTGGGGATGGTGCTTTCTACCAGCCCTCCTGACCGAAACCCAGCAATGCAAATTCAGTAATGAGCCTGTGGGTCACTTCTCTGCCCATCGCTAAGCTCCCAATCTTCAGACCCACTGTGTCCCACAGCATCCCTGTCCCTGAGAGGCATTTGTGGCCAGGCTGGTCCAGCTGCATCCCAAAATCTGCTCATGACATCCCTCCCAGCCACACTTGTCTTCCCCTCCGGCCTTGCGAAGGCTCTTGTCCTGCTGCGAACCCGAGGCCATCTGGGCTCCTGCAACAGCCGTGTTGGGTAATGGAATATGTTTTCCTGCTTTTTTTCCCCCAGCCAGGACAGTTCCCCCTTTATTTAGGTTTAAATGGATGCCATCTGGCTAACGAGCCCATGCTCATGTTCTAGATTAAAAGGCAATCCTCCACGCGTTACCGATCGGCGCTGGAGATTAGAGAGGTTTAAACGGTTTTGAAGGTGTAATTTGCTTTTCACGCATGGTGCTATTTACCTCCTGGCGGGGGGGCTGGCATCCCCATTGCTGTCCCCAGCAGCTCCCTCCTGGCTCTGGTCTTGTCTACCAGCCCTGACTGAAAGAAGAGGAGAGCTTGGGAGTTTCCAAGCCTGGGAGTACTGTGCAGGGCATCTTTATGGTTGTGGCCATTTGTTCACTTCTGGGGAGGTTCGTTGGCACAAGAGGATTTTCTGGCTTGTCCCTGAAGCTTAGCGGCATCCCCATTGCTGTCCCCAGCAGCTCCCTCCTGGCTCTGGTCTTGTCTACCAGCCCTGACTGAAAGAAGAGGAGAGCTTGGGAGTTTCCAAGCCTGGGAGTACTGTGCAGGGCATCTTTATGGTTGTGGCCATTTGTTCACTTCTGGGGAGGTTCGTTGGCACAAGAGGATTTTCTGGCTTGTCCCTGAAGCTTAGCATGTCTCCACTTCCTTGCCTTCTTAGCTGTCCCCCATTCTACACCTCCCTGCACCCCATGGCTCACTGGGATGGAGCAGACCCTGTCTTTCTTCCACCCCAGAGAGTCAGGGTCTGACTGTGGCCCATCGGGCTGTCAATGGCAGGTGGCTGAGGCAATGCTGCACCCATTGGCCACCACAAGGACACCAGTGAGGGTTTCACAGTCCCTGGCATGGCCAGAAATGCTGCTGCTCTTGCATCAGGCTGACGGACAGCACACTGCTCGGTGGGAGCAGAAGGGGCCACCCTGGAGCCGCTGCAGCTGCCCATGCTGGGATCTGCATCTGCGGAAGCACCAGGTGCTGCTGTGAAAGTGCTTCTGCAACCCGCATGCAGGCAGTATCTGCTCCTAGGGCAGTGCTGCAGCTGCCAGGGAGAGCCCAGCACCAGGGTTTGACTTTCTTAAGGGAAATGTTGAATATGAGATGAGGAAAATGTAGCATTTGTGCAAGGCGTATCATCACCTCCGGGCCCCTAGTTGTGCTAGCATCTCTCATGGAAAGTGCCACAGGCTGTTGAATGATGAAGCGTGTACCAGCAAAGTGACTCATTTTGCAGTGAGTTCCCCCGTGACGGAGAAGAAGTCTCGCTTTGTGGCCATCTCCTTGCAGTCCCATCACATCTTCAGCTGCTCAGGAGGGACCAGCTCTCTGCATGCTGCGTGTGAGATCTCCTGGGGTAAAACCCTGATTGCTCCTGCCTGTGTTTGCTTCCACAGATGGCTAACCCCGTCCCGTCAGCCTGCTGCATGGTGCTCGCCGCGGTGGTGGTAGTCTATGCCCAGAGGCACAGCCAACCAGGTAAATCTCTTCACACTTCTCCCACCTTGGGGGCCCCCAAAAATCTGAATGCTGCTCCTCCAGCATCTTTCCTGGGGCAAGCCCGGTGAACTCCCCAGGCTTGCCTGATACTATGTTTCTGGATGTTAGCACTTTTCTCTTCTCTGTGACACGTCTTCTCTTGTCCACTGCTGTGGGGTCTGGGAATCCTGCATTCCCCCAGCTGGTGCCCCTCACCTTGCCCATAACCCTGGATGCCCCTACAGCCAGGGCACCACTTCCCATCCCTTCACCTCACCTTTTCTGCATGCTGCCCTGTGCAACCCACCTGTGAAGGGATGAGCGTGTGGGGACAAGCAGCAGCTTGACAGCCCCAAGCCCTGACATCCTACCCCATGGCCATGATGGATACCTCATCCTGCTCTCACGTCCTTGGGGTGACTGTGTCCCCGCTGCCACCACACGTCTGCGCCAACCATTATCTCACTCCAAACAGACAATTCAGGGCTTATGTTATTGACTTTAGAGAGACTACATTTTAGCATCAGAGCTGGAGGACCCCACATGATCATGGGTCTAGGCAGGAGCAGGAAGGTTATGGGGGGATATGGTTGTGTCCCACTTTGTGGTCACCTGTGGCAGCCCTGCAGAAATGGGACAAAATGGGAGACCTCCAAAATTCACTGCCTTTCCTGGTAGTCAGCCTGGCTCTAGTTGCTTTTGGTGGATTATAGAGGGGAATTTTGATGATTAACTCCAGTAAGGTCATCTGTGCATCTGTGGGATTGAGGAACCAAGCCAGCATGTCCTGCTGA